>NC_086382.1:5713566-5741497 GCF_036588685.1 Mytilus trossulus
AAAATGCGCCAATTACGAATTTAATTAAAAAACCAAAAGGACAAGTTATTCAGTTATAATGTTTTCCGTACCTTAGACGATGGTTAACTATTAAAATTAGCCGGATTGTTGTCATGTCAGGTTGGCCGAGTGGTCTAAGGGCGCCAGACTCAAGGTTAATACCTTCCCATTCGTGGGAATGAGTGTTCTGGTCCACTTATGTGGGCGTGGGTTCGAATCCCACATCTGACACCATATATTTTTGATCACTTTCTACACTTCATTTGTAACATGGTTTCATGAAATGGTCTTTTGCCAATTTGTTAACGGTTAAACCTTTAGTGTATAGAAAAAAGCTATTACGAAAGAAAAAAAAACCTCATATGCGACATTTATGTTAATATTCTTTCTTGTCCAAATCAGAGTGTCATAATTTAGTACGGTTATCAATTGCTGAACGATCAGTGGATTGAAAATAGCTTATGTAAACTCAGTTTGAGGAAAGAGCCAAATGAATCCTCAATAATCAAAAATAGATTTTACATAGTGGGTAGAACGTTAAAACGGAGGAGTGAGTTTTTAGGGCGGGAGAAGAAATTGTTCACTTCTTGAATGCTATCCTTTTCCCAAAGAACGCTGAATTAACTTCATGTTTGTATTTTTAAGTTCGTGGATTGGATTTTCCCAACCACCGTTCAATACGCCTGAAGTCCGTGCAAATGTATAGCCGACTGGTGTGTCCAAAATGCAAACGGAAAAAAATATAGGTACTGACTGAAAGCATCAAGTGCATGAAAGTAGATAATTCGCAATTTGTATTCAGTTGGAAACGGGTAATATTTATTATCGTTCATTTGTAAGAATGTTTTAAAAAAAAAAAAAAAAACACACACACATCGTTCGCGTTCTTAGCTAGCTAAGCTCTCTCTCTCAAAATACTTGACAGGGTCGGAAAGAGTCTTTCATTCTTTTGGATAGAAAAATTGAACTGTTCAGTAAAAATTCTGGCAGCGGTGGGATTCGAACCCACGCCTCAATGAGACTGGTGCCTAAAACCAGCGCCTTAGACCGCTCGGCCACGCTACCTTACGACTTTTCTGCTGATATTTTATATATTTGTCAACTGGCTTCGTAAAAAAAAAGAATGTCGGTTTGTTTAGTTTGCCCTATACGGTTCTAGTGGGAAGTGTTCAAGTGAGAATTGAGGCTTAGGGAGTAAAGAAAGTGAGACGAAATGAATGGCCCATCTTCAACTCCATTTGGAACAATTTTGAGTAATCATATAAAACGTCCATTTGGCAGATGAAAAAAGGTTAGAAATGAGGAAACATTTCCTCAAATCTAAAATGCGCCAATTACGAATTTAATTAAAAACCAAAAAGGACAAGTTATTCAGTTATAATGTTTTCCGTACCTTAGACGATGGTTAACTATTAAAATTAGCCGGATTGTTGTCATGTCAGGTTGGCCGAGTGGTCTAAGGCGCCAGACTCAAGGTTAATACCTTCCCATTCGTGGGAATGAGTGTTCTGGTCCACTTATGTGGGCGTGGGTTCGAATCCCACATCTGACACCATATATTTTTGATCACTTTCTACACTTCATTTGTAACATGGTTTCATGAAATGGTCTTTTGCCAATTTGTTAACGGTTAAACCTTTAGTGTATAGAAAAAGCTATTACGAAAGAAAAAAAACCCTCATATGCGACATTTATGTTAATATTCTTTCTTGTCCAAATCAGAGTGTCATAATTTAGTACGGTTATCAATTGCTGAACGATCAGTGGATTGAAAATAGCTTATGTAAACTCAGTTTGAGGAAAGAGCCAAATGAATCCTCAATATCAAAAATAGATTTTACATAGTGGGTAGACGTTAAAACGGAGGAGTGAGTTTTTAGGGCGGGAGAAGAAATTGTTCACTCTTGAAATGCTATCCTTTTCCCAAAGAACGCTGAATTAACTTCATGTTTGTATTTTTAAGTTCGTGGATTGGATTTTCCCAACCACCGTTCAATACGCCTGAAGTCCGTGCAAATGTATAGCCGACTGGTGTGTCCAAAATGCAAACGGAAAAAAATATAGGTACTGACTGAAAGCATCAAGTGCATGAAAGTAGATAATTCGCAATTTGTATTCAGTTGGAAACGGGTAATATTTATTATCGTTCATTTGTAAGAATGTTAAAAAAAAAAAAAAAACACACACACATCGTTCGCGTTCTTAGCTAGCTAGCTCTCTCTCTCAAATACTTGACAGGGTCGGAAAGAGTCTTTCATTCTTTTGGATAGAAAAATTGAACTGTTCAGTAAAAAATTCTTGGCAGCGGTGGGATTCGAACCCACGCCTCAATGAGACTGGTGCCTAAAACCAGCGCCCTTAGACCGCTCGGCCACGCTACCTTACGACTTTTCTGCTGATATTTATATATTTGTCAACTGGCTTCGTAAAAAAAAAGAATGTCGGTTTGTTTAAGTTTGCCCTATACGGTTCTAGTGGGAAGTGTTCAAGTGAGAATTGAGGCTTAGGGAGTAAAAGAAAGTGAGACGAAATGAATGGCCCATCTTCAACTCCATTTGGAACAATTTTGAGTAATCATATAAAACGTCCATTTGGCAGATGAAAAAAAGGTTAGAAATGAGGAAACATTTCCTCAAATCTAAAATGCGCCAATTACGAATTTAATTAAAAACCAAAAGGACAAGTTATTCAGTTATAATGTTTTCCGTACCTTAGACGATGGTTAACTATTAAAATTAGCCGGATTGTTGTCATGTCAGGTTGGCCGAGTGGTCTAAGGCGCCAGACTCAAGGTAATACCTTCCCATTCGTGGGAATGAGTGTTCTGGTCCACTTATGTGGGCGTGGGTTCGAATCCCACATCTGACACCATATATTTTTGATCACTTTCTACACTTCATTTGTAACATGGTTTTCATGAAATGGTCTTTTGCCAATTTGTTAACGGTTAAACCTTTAGTGTATAGAAAAAGCTATTACGAAAGAAAAAAAACCTCATATGCGACATTTATGTTAATATTCTTTCTTGTCCAAATCAGAGTGTCATAATTTAGTACGCGTTATCAATTGCTGAACGATCAGTGGATTGAAAATAGCTTATGTAAACTCAGTTTGAGGAAAGAGCCAAATGAATCCTCAATAATCAAAAATAGATTTTACATAGTGGGTAGAACGTTAAAACGGAGGAGTGAGTTTTTAGGGCGGGAGAAGAAATTGTTCACTCTTGAATGCTATCCTTTTCCCAAAGAACGCTGAATTAACTTCATGTTTGTATTTTTAAGTTCGTGGATTGGATTTTCCCAAACCACCGTTCATACGCCTGAAGTCCGTGCAAATGTATAGCCGACTGGTGTGTCCAAAATGCAAACGGAAAAAATATAGGTACTGACTGAAAGCATCAAGTGCATGAAAGTAGATAATTCGCAATTTGTATTCAGTTGGAAACGGGTAATATTTATTATCGTTCATTTGTAAGAATGTTTAAAAAAAAAAAAAAAACCACACACACATCGTTCGCGTTCTTAGCTAGCTAGCTCTCTCTCTCAAAATACTTGACAGGGTCGGAAAGAGTCTTTCATTCTTTTGGATAGAAAAATTGAACTGTTCAGTAAAAAATTCTTGGCAGCGGTGGGATTCGAACCCACGCCTCAATGAGACTGGGTGCCTAAAACCAGCGCCTTAGACCGCTCGGCACGCTACCTTACGACTTTTCTGCTGATATTTTATATATTTGTCAACTGGCTTCGTAAAAAAAAAAGAATGTCGGTTTGTTTAGTTTGCCCTATACGGTTCTAGTGGGAAGTGTTCAAGTGAGAATTGAGGCTTAGGGAGTAAAAGAAAGTGAGACGAAATGAATGGCCCATCTTCAACTCCATTTGGAACAATTTGAGTAATCATATAAAACGTCCATTTGGCAGATGAAAAAAAGGTTAGAAATGAGGAAACATTTCCTCAAATCTAAAATGCGCCAATTACGAATTTAATTAAAAA
This sequence comes from Mytilus trossulus, assembly GCF_036588685.1. NCBI lineage: Eukaryota > Metazoa > Mollusca > Bivalvia > Mytilida > Mytilidae > Mytilus > Mytilus trossulus. The sequence goes on from NC_086382.1 coordinate 5,717,557, forward strand.
CCAAAAGGACAAGTTATTCAGTTATAATGTTTTCCGTACCTTAGACGATGGTTAACTATTAAAATTAGCCGGATTGTTGTCATGTCAGGTTGGCCGAGTGGTCTAAGGCGCCAGACTCAAGGTTAATACCTTCCCATTCGTGGGAATGAGTGTTCTGGTCCACTTATGTGGGCGTGGGTTCGAATCCCACATCTGACACCATATATTTTTGATCACTTTCTACACTTCATTTGTAACATGGTTTCATGAAATGGTCTTTTGCCAATTTGTTAACGGTTAAACCTTTAGTGTATAGAAAAAGCTATTACGAAAGAAAAAAAACCTCATATGCGACATTTATGTTAATATTCTTTCTTGTCCAAATCAGAGTGTCATAATTTAGTACGGTTATCAATTGCTGAACGATCAGTGGATTGAAAATAGCTTATGTAAACTCAGTTTGAGGAAAGAGCCAAATGAATCCTCAATAATCAAAAATAGATTTTACATAGTGGGTAGAACGTTAAAACGGAGGAGTGAGTTTTTAGGGCGGGAGAAGAAATTGTTCACTCTTGAATGCTATCCTTTTCCCAAAGAACGCTGAATTAACTTCATGTTTGTATTTTTAAGTTCGTGGATTGGATTTTCCCAACCACCGTTCAATACGCCTGAAGTCCGTGCAAATGTATAGCCGACTGGTGTGTCCAAAATGCAAACGGAAAAAAATATAGGTACTGACTGAAAGCATCAAGTGCATGAAAGTAGATAATTCGCAATTTGTATTCAGTTGGAAACGGGTAATATTTATTATCGTTCATTTGTAAGAATGTTAAAAAAAAAAAAAAAACCACACACACATCGTTCGCGTTCTTAGCTAGCTAGCTCTCTCTCTCAAAATACTTGACAGGGTCGGAAAGAGTCTTTCATTCTTTTGGATAGAAAAATTGAACTGTTCAGTAAAAAATTCTTGGCAGCGGTGGGATTCGAACCCACGCCTCAATGAGACTGGTGCCTAAAACCAGCGCCTTAGACCGCTCGGCCACGCTACCTTACGACTTTTCTGCTGATATTTTATATATTTGTCAACTGGCTTCGTAAAAAAAAAGAATGTCGGTTTGTTTAGTTTGCCCTATACGGTTCTAGTGGGAAGTGTTCAAGTGAGAATTGAGGCTTAGGGAGTAAAAGAAAGTGAGACGAAATGAATGGCCCATCTTCAACTCCATTTGGAACAATTTTGAGTAATCATATAAAACGTCCATTTGGCAGATGAAAAAAAGGTTAGAAATGAGGAAACATTTCCTCAAATCTAAAATGCGCCAATTACGAATTTAATTAAAAACCAAAAGGACAAGTTATTCAGTTATAATGTTTTCCGTACCTTAGACGATGGTTAACTATTAAAATTAGCCGGATTGTTGTCATGTCAGGTTGGCCGAGTGGTCTAAGGCGCCAGACTCAAGGTTAATACCTTCCCATTCGTGGGAATGAGTGTTCTGGTCCACTTATGTGGGCGTGGGTTCGAATCCCACATCTGACACCATATATTTTTGATCACTTTCTACACTTCATTTGTAACATGGTTTCATGAAATGGTCTTTTGCCAATTTGTTAACGGTTAAACCTTTAGTGTATAGAAAAAGCTATTACGAAAGAAAAAAAACCTCATATGCGACATTTATGTTAATATTCTTTCTTGTCCAAATCAGAGTGTCATAATTTAGTACGGTTATCAATTGCTGAACGATCAGTGGATTGAAAATAGCTTATGTAAACTCAGTTTGAGGAAAGAGCCAAATGAATCCTCAATAATCAAAAATAGATTTTACATAGTGGGTAGAACGTTAAAACGGAGGAGTGAGTTTTTAGGGCGGGAGAAGAAATTGTTCACTCTTGAATGCTATCCTTTTCCCAAAGAACGCTGAATTAACTTCATGTTTGTATTTTTAAGTTCGTGGATTGGATTTTCCCAACCACCGTTCAATACGCCTGAAGTCCGTGCAAATGTATAGCCGACTGGTGTGTCCAAAATGCAAACGGAAAAAAATATAGGTACTGACTGAAAGCATCAAGTGCATGAAAGTAGATAATTCGCAATTTGTATTCAGTTGGAAACGGGTAATATTTATTATCGTTCATTTGTAAGAATGTTTAAAAAAAAAAAAAAAAAACCACACACACATCGTTCGCGTTCTTAGCTAGCTAGCTCTCTCTCTCAAAATACTTGACAGGGTCGGAAAGAGTCTTTCATTCTTTTGGATAGAAAAATTGAACTGTTCAGTAAAAAATTCTTGGCAGCGGTGGGATTCGAACCCACGCCTCAATGAGACTGGTGCCTAAAACCAGCGCCTTAGACCGCTCGGCCACGCTACCTTACGACTTTTCTGCTGATATTTTATATATTTGTCAACTGGCTTCGTAAAAAAAAAGAATGTCGGTTTGTTTAGTTTGCCCTATACGGTTCTAGTGGGAAGTGTTCAAGTGAGAATTGAGGCTTAGGGAGTAAAAGAAAGTGAGACGAAATGAATGGCCCATCTTCAACTCCATTTGGAACAATTTTGAGTAATCATATAAAACGTCCATTTGGCAGATGAAAAAAAGGTTAGAAATGAGGAAACATTTCCTCAAATCTAAAATGCGCCAATTACGAATTTAATTAAAAACCAAAAGGACAAGTTATTCAGTTATAATGTTTTCCGTACCTTAGACGATGGTTAACTATTAAAATTAGCCGGATTGTTGTCATGTCAGGTTGGCCGAGTGGTCTAAGGCGCCAGACTCAAGGTTAATACCTTCCCATTCGTGGGAATGAGTGTTCTGGTCCACTTATGTGGGCGTGGGTTCGAATCCCACATCTGACACCATATATTTTTGATCACTTTCTACACTTCATTTGTAACATGGTTTCATGAAATGGTCTTTTGCCAATTTGTTAACGGTTAAACCTTTAGTGTATAGAAAAAGCTATTACGAAAGAAAAAAAACCTCATATGCGACATTTATGTTAATATTCTTTCTTGTCCAAATCAGAGTGTCATAATTTAGTACGGTTATCAATTGCTGAACGATCAGTGGATTGAAAATAGCTTATGTAAACTCAGTTTGAGGAAAGAGCCAAATGAATCCTCAATAATCAAAAATAGATTTTACATAGTGGGTAGAACGTTAAAACGGAGGAGTGAGTTTTTAGGGCGGGAGAAGAAATTGTTCACTCTTGAATGCTATCCTTTTCCCAAAGAACGCTGAATTAACTTCATGTTTGTATTTTTAAGTTCGTGGATTGGATTTTCCCAACCACCGTTCAATACGCCTGAAGTCCGTGCAAATGTATAGCCGACTGGTGTGTCCAAAATGCAAACGGAAAAAAATATAGGTACTGACTGAAAGCATCAAGTGCATGAAAGTAGATAATTCGCAATTTGTATTCAGTTGGAAACGGGTAATATTTATTATCGTTCATTTGTAAGAATGTTTAAAAAAAAAAAAAAAAACCACACACACATCGTTCGCGTTCTTAGCTAGCTAGCTCTCTCTCTCAAAATACTTGACAGGGTCGGAAAGAGTCTTTCATTCTTTTGGATAGAAAAATTGAACTGTTCAGTAAAAAATTCTTGGCAGCGGTGGGATTCGAACCCACGCCTCAATGAGACTGGTGCCTAAAACCAGCGCCTTAGACCGCTCGGCCACGCTACCTTACGACTTTTCTGCTGATATTTTATATATTTGTCAACTGGCTTCGTAAAAAAAAAGAATGTCGGTTTGTTTAGTTTGCCCTATACGGTTCTAGTGGGAAGTGTTCAAGTGAGAATTGAGGCTTAGGGAGTAAAAGAAAGTGAGACGAAATGAATGGCCCATCTTCAACTCCATTTGGAACAATTTTGAGTAATCATATAAAACGTCCATTTGGCAGATGAAAAAAAGGTTAGAAATGAGGAAACATTTCCTCAAATCTAAAATGCGCCAATTACGAATTTAATTAAAAACCAAAAGGACAAGTTATTCAGTTATAATGTTTTCCGTACCTTAGACGATGGTTAACTATTAAAATTAGCCGGATTGTTGTCATGTCAGGTTGGCCGAGTGGTCTAAGGCGCCAGACTCAAGGTTAATACCTTCCCATTCGTGGGAATGAGTGTTCTGGTCCACTTATGTGGGCGTGGGTTCGAATCCCACATCTGACACCATATATTTTTGATCACTTTCTACACTTCATTTGTAACATGGTTTCATGAAATGGTCTTTTGCCAATTTGTTAACGGTTAAACCTTTAGTGTATAGAAAAAGCTATTACGAAAGAAAAAAAACCTCATATGCGACATTTATGTTAATATTCTTTCTTGTCCAAATCAGAGTGTCATAATTTAGTACGGTTATCAATTGCTGAACGATCAGTGGATTGAAAATAGCTTATGTAAACTCAGTTTGAGGAAAGAGCCAAATGAATCCTCAATAATCAAAAATAGATTTTACATAGTGGGTAGAACGTTAAAACGGAGGAGTGAGTTTTTAGGGCGGGAGAAGAAATTGTTCACTCTTGAATGCTATCCTTTTCCCAAAGAACGCTGAATTAACTTCATGTTTGTATTTTTAAGTTCGTGGATTGGATTTTCCCAACCACCGTTCAATACGCCTGAAGTCCGTGCAAATGTATAGCCGACTGGTGTGTCCAAAATGCAAACGGAAAAAAATATAGGTACTGACTGAAAGCATCAAGTGCATGAAAGTAGATAATTCGCAATTTGTATTCAGTTGGAAACGGGTAATATTTATTATCGTTCATTTGTAAGAATGTTTAAAAAAAAAAAAAAAACCACACACACATCGTTCGCGTTCTTAGCTAGCTAGCTCTCTCTCTCAAAATACTTGACAGGGTCGGAAAGAGTCTTTCATTCTTTTGGATAGAAAAATTGAACTGTTCAGTAAAAAATTCTTGGCAGCGGTGGGATTCGAACCCACGCCTCAATGAGACTGGTGCCTAAAACCAGCGCCTTAGACCGCTCGGCCACGCTACCTTACGACTTTTCTGCTGATATTTTATATATTTGTCAACTGGCTTCGTAAAAAAAAAGAATGTCGGTTTGTTTAGTTTGCCCTATACGGTTCTAGTGGGAAGTGTTCAAGTGAGAATTGAGGCTTAGGGAGTAAAAGAAAGTGAGACGAAATGAATGGCCCATCTTCAACTCCATTTGGAACAATTTTGAGTAATCATATAAAACGTCCATTTGGCAGATGAAAAAAAGGTTAGAAATGAGGAAACATTTCCTCAAATCTAAAATGCGCCAATTACGAATTTAATTAAAAACCAAAAGGACAAGTTATTCAGTTATAATGTTTTCCGTACCTTAGACGATGGTTAACTATTAAAATTAGCCGGATTGTTGTCATGTCAGGTTGGCCGAGTGGTCTAAGGCGCCAGACTCAAGGTTAATACCTTCCCATTCGTGGGAATGAGTGTTCTGGTCCACTTATGTGGGCGTGGGTTCGAATCCCACATCTGACACCATATATTTTTGATCACTTTCTACACTTCATTTGTAACATGGTTTCATGAAATGGTCTTTTGCCAATTTGTTAACGGTTAAACCTTTAGTGTATAGAAAAAGCTATTACGAAAGAAAAAAAACCTCATATGCGACATTTATGTTAATATTCTTTCTTGTCCAAATCAGAGTGTCATAATTTAGTACGGTTATCAATTGCTGAACGATCAGTGGATTGAAAATAGCTTATGTAAACTCAGTTTGAGGAAAGAGCCAAATGAATCCTCAATAATCAAAAATAGATTTTACATAGTGGGTAGAACGTTAAAACGGAGGAGTGAGTTTTTAGGGCGGGAGAAGAAATTGTTCACTCTTGAATGCTATCCTTTTCCCAAAGAACGCTGAATTAACTTCATGTTTGTATTTTTAAGTTCGTGGATTGGATTTTCCCAACCACCGTTCAATACGCCTGAAGTCCGTGCAAATGTATAGCCGACTGGTGTGTCCAAAATGCAAACGGAAAAAAATATAGGTACTGACTGAAAGCATCAAGTGCATGAAAGTAGATAATTCGCAATTTGTATTCAGTTGGAAACGGGTAATATTTATTATCGTTCATTTGTAAGAATGTTTAAAAAAAAAAAAAAAACCACACACACATCGTTCGCGTTCTTAGCTAGCTAGCTCTCTCTCTCAAAATACTTGACAGGGTCGGAAAGAGTCTTTCATTCTTTTGGATAGAAAAATTGAACTGTTCAGTAAAAAATTCTTGGCAGCGGTGGGATTCGAACCCACGCCTCAATGAGACTGGTGCCTAAAACCAGCGCCTTAGACCGCTCGGCCACGCTACCTTACGACTTTTCTGCTGATATTTTATATATTTGTCAACTGGCTTCGTAAAAAAAAAGAATGTCGGTTTGTTTAGTTTGCCCTATACGGTTCTAGTGGGAAGTGTTCAAGTGAGAATTGAGGCTTAGGGAGTAAAAGAAAGTGAGACGAAATGAATGGCCCATCTTCAACTCCATTTGGAACAATTTTGAGTAATCATATAAAACGTCCATTTGGCAGATGAAAAAAAGGTTAGAAATGAGGAAACATTTCCTCAAATCTAAAATGCGCCAATTACGAATTTAATTAAAAACCAAAAGGACAAGTTATTCAGTTATAATGTTTTCCGTACCTTAGACGATGGTTAACTATTAAAATTAGCCGGATTGTTGTCATGTCAGGTTGGCCGAGTGGTCTAAGGCGCCAGACTCAAGGTTAATACCTTCCCATTCGTGGGAATGAGTGTTCTGGTCCACTTATGTGGGCGTGGGTTCGAATCCCACATCTGACACCATATATTTTTGATCACTTTCTACACTTCATTTGTAACATGGTTTCATGAAATGGTCTTTTGCCAATTTGTTAACGGTTAAACCTTTAGTGTATAGAAAAAGCTATTACGAAAGAAAAAAAACCTCATATGCGACATTTATGTTAATATTCTTTCTTGTCCAAATCAGAGTGTCATAATTTAGTACGGTTATCAATTGCTGAACGATCAGTGGATTGAAAATAGCTTATGTAAACTCAGTTTGAGGAAAGAGCCAAATGAATCCTCAATAATCAAAAATAGATTTTACATAGTGGGTAGAACGTTAAAACGGAGGAGTGAGTTTTTAGGGCGGGAGAAGAAATTGTTCACTCTTGAATGCTATCCTTTTCCCAAAGAACGCTGAATTAACTTCATGTTTGTATTTTTAAGTTCGTGGATTGGATTTTCCCAACCACCGTTCAATACGCCTGAAGTCCGTGCAAATGTATAGCCGACTGGTGTGTCCAAAATGCAAACGGAAAAAAATATAGGTACTGACTGAAAGCATCAAGTGCATGAAAGTAGATAATTCGCAATTTGTATTCAGTTGGAAACGGGTAATATTTATTATCGTTCATTTGTAAGAATGTTTAAAAAAAAAAAAAAAACCACACACACATCGTTCGCGTTCTTAGCTAGCTAGCTCTCTCTCTCAAAATACTTGACAGGGTCGGAAAGAGTCTTTCATTCTTTTGGATAGAAAAATTGAACTGTTCAGTAAAAAATTCTTGGCAGCGGTGGGATTCGAACCCACGCCTCAATGAGACTGGTGCCTAAAACCAGCGCCTTAGACCGCTCGGCCACGCTACCTTACGACTTTTCTGCTGATATTTTATATATTTGTCAACTGGCTTCGTAAAAAAAAAGAATGTCGGTTTGTTTAGTTTGCCCTATACGGTTCTAGTGGGAAGTGTTCAAGTGAGAATTGAGGCTTAGGGAGTAAAAGAAAGTGAGACGAAATGAATGGCCCATCTTCAACTCCATTTGGAACAATTTTGAGTAATCATATAAAACGTCCATTTGGCAGATGAAAAAAAGGTTAGAAATGAGGAAACATTTCCTCAAATCTAAAATGCGCCAATTACGAATTTAATTAAAAACCAAAAGGACAAGTTATTCAGTTATAATGTTTTCCGTACCTTAGACGATGGTTAACTATTAAAATTAGCCGGATTGTTGTCATGTCAGGTTGGCCGAGTGGTCTAAGGCGCCAGACTCAAGGTTAATACCTTCCCATTCGTGGGAATGAGTGTTCTGGTCCACTTATGTGGGCGTGGGTTCGAATCCCACATCTGACACCATATATTTTTGATCACTTTCTACACTTCATTTGTAACATGGTTTCATGAAATGGTCTTTTGCCAATTTGTTAACGGTTAAACCTTTAGTGTATAGAAAAAGCTATTACGAAAGAAAAAAAACCTCATATGCGACATTTATGTTAATATTCTTTCTTGTCCAAATCAGAGTGTCATAATTTAGTACGGTTATCAATTGCTGAACGATCAGTGGATTGAAAATAGCTTATGTAAACTCAGTTTGAGGAAAGAGCCAAATGAATCCTCAATAATCAAAAATAGATTTTACATAGTGGGTAGAACGTTAAAACGGAGGAGTGAGTTTTTAGGGCGGGAGAAGAAATTGTTCACTCTTGAATGCTATCCTTTTCCCAAAGAACGCTGAATTAACTTCATGTTTGTATTTTTAAGTTCGTGGATTGGATTTTCCCAACCACCGTTCAATACGCCTGAAGTCCGTGCAAATGTATAGCCGACTGGTGTGTCCAAAATGCAAACGGAAAAAAATATAGGTACTGACTGAAAGCATCAAGTGCATGAAAGTAGATAATTCGCAATTTGTATTCAGTTGGAAACGGGTAATATTTATTATCGTTCATTTGTAAGAATGTTTAAAAAAAAAAAAAAAACCACACACACATCGTTCGCGTTCTTAGCTAGCTAGCTCTCTCTCTCAAAATACTTGACAGGGTCGGAAAGAGTCTTTCATTCTTTTGGATAGAAAAATTGAACTGTTCAGTAAAAAATTCTTGGCAGCGGTGGGATTCGAACCCACGCCTCAATGAGACTGGTGCCTAAAACCAGCGCCTTAGACCGCTCGGCCACGCTACCTTACGACTTTTCTGCTGATATTTTATATATTTGTCAACTGGCTTCGTAAAAAAAAAGAATGTCGGTTTGTTTAGTTTGCCCTATACGGTTCTAGTGGGAAGTGTTCAAGTGAGAATTGAGGCTTAGGGAGTAAAAGAAAGTGAGACGAAATGAATGGCCCATCTTCAACTCCATTTGGAACAATTTTGAGTAATCATATAAAACGTCCATTTGGCAGATGAAAAAAAGGTTAGAAATGAGGAAACATTTCCTCAAATCTAAAATGCGCCAATTACGAATTTAATTAAAAACCAAAAGGACAAGTTATTCAGTTATAATGTTTTCCGTACCTTAGACGATGGTTAACTATTAAAATTAGCCGGATTGTTGTCATGTCAGGTTGGCCGAGTGGTCTAAGGCGCCAGACTCAAGGTTAATACCTTCCCATTCGTGGGAATGAGTGTTCTGGTCCACTTATGTGGGCGTGGGTTCGAATCCCACATCTGACACCATATATTTTTGATCACTTTCTACACTTCATTTGTAACATGGTTTCATGAAATGGTCTTTTGCCAATTTGTTAACGGTTAAACCTTTAGTGTATAGAAAAAGCTATTACGAAAGAAAAAAAACCTCATATGCGACATTTATGTTAATATTCTTTCTTGTCCAAATCAGAGTGTCATAATTTAGTACGGTTATCAATTGCTGAACGATCAGTGGATTGAAAATAGCTTATGTAAACTCAGTTTGAGGAAAGAGCCAAATGAATCCTCAATAATCAAAAATAGATTTTACATAGTGGGTAGAACGTTAAAACGGAGGAGTGAGTTTTTAGGGCGGGAGAAGAAATTGTTCACTCTTGAATGCTATCCTTTTCCCAAAGAACGCTGAATTAACTTCATGTTTGTATTTTTAAGTTCGTGGATTGGATTTTCCCAACCACCGTTCAATACGCCTGAAGTCCGTGCAAATGTATAGCCGACTGGTGTGTCCAAAATGCAAACGGAAAAAAATATAGGTACTGACTGAAAGCATCAAGTGCATGAAAGTAGATAATTCGCAATTTGTATTCAGTTGGAAACGGGTAATATTTATTATCGTTCATTTGTAAGAATGTTTAAAAAAAAAAAAAAAACCACACACACATCGTTCGCGTTCTTAGCTAGCTAGCTCTCTCTCTCAAAATACTTGACAGGGTCGGAAAGAGTCTTTCATTCTTTTGGATAGAAAAATTGAACTGTTCAGTAAAAAATTCTTGGCAGCGGTGGGATTCGAACCCACGCCTCAATGAGACTGGTGCCTAAAACCAGCGCCTTAGACCGCTCGGCCACGCTACCTTACGACTTTTCTGCTGATATTTTATATATTTGTCAACTGGCTTCGTAAAAAAAAAGAATGTCGGTTTGTTTAGTTTGCCCTATACGGTTCTAGTGGGAAGTGTTCAAGTGAGAATTGAGGCTTAGGGAGTAAAAGAAAGTGAGACGAAATGAATGGCCCATCTTCAACTCCATTTGGAACAATTTTGAGTAATCATATAAAACGTCCATTTGGCAGATGAAAAAAAGGTTAGAAATGAGGAAACATTTCCTCAAATCTAAAATGCGCCAATTACGAATTTAATTAAAAACCAAAAGGACAAGTTATTCAGTTATAATGTTTTCCGTACCTTAGACGATGGTTAACTATTAAAATTAGCCGCATTGTTGTCATGTCAGGTTGGCCGAGTGGTCTAAGGCGCCAGACTCAAGGTTAATACCTTCCCATTCGTGGGAATGAGTGTTCTGGTCCACTTATGTGGGCGTGGGTTCGAATCCCACATCTGACACCATATATTTTTGATCACTTTCTACACTTCATTTGTAACATGGTTTCATGAAATGGTCTTTTGCCAATTTGTTAACGGTTAAACCTTTAGTGTATAGAAAAAGCTATTACGAAAGAAAAAAAACCTCATATGCGACATTTATGTTAATATTCTTTCTTGTCCAAATCAGAGTGTCATAATTTAGTACGGTTATCAATTGCTGAACGATCAGTGGATTGAAAATAGCTTATGTAAACTCAGTTTGAGGAAAGAGCCAAATGAATCCTCAATAATCAAAAATAGATTTTACATAGTGGGTAGAACGTTAAAACGGAGGAGTGAGTTTTTAGGGCGGGAGAAGAAATTGTTCACTCTTGAATGCTATCCTTTTCCCAAAGAACGCTGAATTAACTTCATGTTTGTATTTTTAAGTTCGTGGATTGGATTTTCCCAACCACCGTTCAATACGCCTGAAGTCCGTGCAAATGTATAGCCGACTGGTGTGTCCAAAATGCAAACGGAAAAAAATATAGGTACTGACTGAAAGCATCAAGTGCATGAAAGTAGATAATTCGCAATTTGTATTCAGTTGGAAACGGGTAATATTTATTATCGTTCATTTGTAAGAATGTTTAAAAAAAAAAAAAAAACCACACACACATCGTTCGCGTTCTTAGCTAGCTAGCTCTCTCTCTCAAAATACTTGACAGGGTCGGAAAGAGTCTTTCATTCTTTTGGATAGAAAAATTGAACTGTTCAGTAAAAAATTCTTGGCAGCGGTGGGATTCGAACCCACGCCTCAATGAGACTGGTGCCTAAAACCAGCGCCTTAGACCGCTCGGCCACGCTACCTTACGACTTTTCTGCTGATATTTTATATATTTGTCAACTGGCTTCGTAAAAAAAAAGAATGTCGGTTTGTTTAGTTTGCCCTATACGGTTCTAGTGGGAAGTGTTCAAGTGAGAATTGAGGCTTAGGGAGTAAAAGAAAGTGAGACGAAATGAATGGCCCATCTTCAACTCCATTTGGAACAATTTTGAGTAATCATATAAAACGTCCATTTGGCAGATGAAAAAAAGGTTAGAAATGAGGAAACATTTCCTCAAATCTAAAATGCGCCAATTACGAATTTAATTAAAAACCAAAAGGACAAGTTATTCAGTTATAATGTTTTCCGTACCTTAGACGATGGTTAACTATTAAAATTAGCCGCATTGTTGTCATGTCAGGTTGGCCGAGTGGTCTAAGGCGCCAGACTCAAGGTTAATACCTTCCCATTCGTGGGAATGAGTGTTCTGGTCCACTTATGTGGGCGTGGGTTCGAATCCCACATCTGACACCATATATTTTTGATCACTTTCTACACTTCATTTGTAACATGGTTTCATGAAATGGTCTTTTGCCAATTTGTTAACGGTTAAACCTTTAGTGTATAGAAAAAGCTATTACGAAAGAAAAAAAACCTCATATGCGACATTTATGTTAATATTCTTTCTTGTCCAAATCAGAGTGTCATAATTTAGTACGGTTATCAATTGCTGAACGATCAGTGGATTGAAAATAGCTTATGTAAACTCAGTTTGAGGAAAGAGCCAAATGAATCCTCAATAATCAAAAATAGATTTTACATAGTGGGTAGAACGTTAAAACGGAGGAGTGAGTTTTTAGGGCGGGAGAAGAAATTGTTCACTCTTGAATGCTATCCTTTTCCCAAAGAACGCTGAATTAACTTCATGTTTGTATTTTTAAGTTCGTGGATTGGATTTTCCCAACCACCGTTCAATACGCCTGAAGTCCGTGCAAATGTATAGCCGACTGGTGTGTCCAAAATGCAAACGGAAAAAAATATAGGTACTGACTGAAAGCATCAAGTGCATGAAAGTAGATAATTCGCAATTTGTATTCAGTTGGAAACGGGTAATATTTATTATCGTTCATTTGTAAGAATGTTTAAAAAAAAAAAAAAAACCACACACACATCGTTCGCGTTCTTAGCTAGCTAGCTCTCTCTCTCAAAATACTTGACAGGGTCGGAAAGAGTCTTTCATTCTTTTGGATAGAAAAATTGAACTGTTCAGTAAAAAATTCTTGGCAGCGGTGGGATTCGAACCCACGCCTCAATGAGACTGGTGCCTAAAACCAGCGCCTTAGACCGCTCGGCCACGCTACCTTACGACTTTTCTGCTGATATTTTATATATTTGTCAACTGGCTTCGTAAAAAAAAAGAATGTCGGTTTGTTTAGTTTGCCCTATACGGTTCTAGTGGGAAGTGTTCAAGTGAGAATTGAGGCTTAGGGAGTAAAAGAAAGTGAGACGAAATGAATGGCCCATCTTCAACTCCATTTGGAACAATTTTGAGTAATCATATAAAACGTCCATTTGGCAGATGAAAAAAAGGTTAGAAATGAGGAAACATTTCCTCAAATCTAAAATGCGCCAATTACGAATTTAATTAAAAACCAAAAGGACAAGTTATTCAGTTATAATGTTTTCCGTACCTTAGACGATGGTTAACTATTAAAATTAGCCGGATTGTTGTCATGTCAGGTTGGCCGAGTGGTCTAAGGCGCCAGACTCAAGGTTAATACCTTCCCATTCGTGGGAATGAGTGTTCTGGTCCACTTATGTGGGCGTGGGTTCGAATCCCACATCTGACACCATATATTTTTGATCACTTTCTACACTTCATTTGTAACATGGTTTCATGAAATGGTCTTTTGCCAATTTGTTAACGGTTAAACCTTTAGTGTATAGAAAAAGCTATTACGAAAGAAAAAAAACCTCATATGCGACATTTATGTTAATATTCTTTCTTGTCCAAATCAGAGTGTCATAATTTAGTACGGTTATCAATTGCTGAACGATCAGTGGATTGAAAATAGCTTATGTAAACTCAGTTTGAGGAAAGAGCCAAATGAATCCTCAATAATCAAAAATAGATTTTACATAGTGGGTAGAACGTTAAAACGGAGGAGTGAGTTTTTAGGGCGGGAGAAGAAATTGTTCACTCTTGAATGCTATCCTTTTCCCAAAGAACGCTGAATTAACTTCATGTTTGTATTTTTAAGTTCGTGGATTGGATTTTCCCAACCACCGTTCAATACGCCTGAAGTCCGTGCAAATGTATAGCCGACTGGTGTGTCCAAAATGCAAACGGAAAAAAATATAGGTACTGACTGAAAGCATCAAGTGCATGAAAGTAGATAATTCGCAATTTGTATTCAGTTGGAAACGGGTAATATTTATTATCGTTCATTTGTAAGAATGTTTAAAAAAAAAAAAAAAACCACACACACATCGTTCGCGTTCTTAGCTAGCTAGCTCTCTCTCTCAAAATACTTGACAGGGTCGGAAAGAGTCTTTCATTCTTTTGGATAGAAAAATTGAACTGTTCAGTAAAAAATTCTTGGCAGCGGTGGGATTCGAACCCACGCCTCAATGAGACTGGTGCCTAAAACCAGCGCCTTAGACCGCTCGGCCACGCTACCTTACGACTTTTCTGCTGATATTTTATATATTTGTCAACTGGCTTCGTAAAAAAAAAGAATGTCGGTTTGTTTAGTTTGCCCTATACGGTTCTAGTGGGAAGTGTTCAAGTGAGAATTGAGGCTTAGGGAGTAAAAGAAAGTGAGACGAAATGAATGGCCCATCTTCAACTCCATTTGGAACAATTTTGAGTAATCATATAAAACGTCCATTTGGCAGATGAAAAAAAGGTTAGAAATGAGGAAACATTTCCTCAAATCTAAAATGCGCCAATTACGAATTTAATTAAAAACCAAAAGGACAAGTTATTCAGTTATAATGTTTTCCGTACCTTAGACGATGGTTAACTATTAAAATTAGCCGGATTGTTGTCATGTCAGGTTGGCCGAGTGGTCTAAGGCGCCAGACTCAAGGTTAATACCTTCCCATTCGTGGGAATGAGTGTTCTGGTCCACTTATGTGGGCGTGGGTTCGAATCCCACATCTGACACCATATATTTTTGATCACTTTCTACACTTCATTTGTAACATGGTTTCATGAAATGGTCTTTTGCCAATTTGTTAACGGTTAAACCTTTAGTGTATAGAAAAAGCTATTACGAAAGAAAAAAAACCTCATATGCGACATTTATGTTAATATTCTTTCTTGTCCAAATCAGAGTGTCATAATTTAGTACGGTTATCAATTGCTGAACGATCAGTGGATTGAAAATAGCTTATGTAAACTCAGTTTGAGGAAAGAGCCAAATGAATCCTCAATAATCAAAAATAGATTTTACATAGTGGGTAGAACGTTAAAACGGAGGAGTGAGTTTTTAGGGCGGGAGAAGAAATTGTTCACTCTTGAATGCTATCCTTTTCCCAAAGAACGCTGAATTAACTTCATGTTTGTATTTTTAAGTTCGTGGATTGGATTTTCCCAACCACCGTTCAATACGCCTGAAGTCCGTGCAAATGTATAGCCGACTGGTGTGTCCAAAATGCAAACGGAAAAAAATATAGGTACTGACTGAAAGCATCAAGTGCATGAAAGTAGATAATTCGCAATTTGTATTCAGTTGGAAACGGGTAATATTTATTATCGTTCATTTGTAAGAATGTTTAAAAAAAAAAAAAAAACCACACACACATCGTTCGCGTTCTTAGCTAGCTAGCTCTCTCTCTCAAAATACTTGACAGGGTCGGAAAGAGTCTTTCATTCTTTTGGATAGAAAAATTGAACTGTTCAGTAAAAAATTCTTGGCAGCGGTGGGATTCGAACCCACGCCTCAATGAGACTGGTGCCTAAAACCAGCGCCTTAGACCGCTCGGCCACGCTACCTTACGACTTTTCTGCTGATATTTTATATATTTGTCAACTGGCTTCGTAAAAAAAAAGAATGTCGGTTTGTTTAGTTTGCCCTATACGGTTCTAGTGGGAAGTGTTCAAGTGAGAATTGAGGCTTAGGGAGTAAAAGAAAGTGAGACGAAATGAATGGCCCATCTTCAACTCCATTTGGAACAATTTTGAGTAATCATATAAAACGTCCATTTGGCAGATGAAAAAAAGGTTAGAAATGAGGAAACATTTCCTCAAATCTAAAATGCGCCAATTACGAATTTAATTAAAAACCAAAAGGACAAGTTATTCAGTTATAATGTTTTCCGTACCTTAGACGATGGTTAACTATTAAAATTAGCCGGATTGTTGTCATGTCAGGTTGGCCGAGTGGTCTAAGGCGCCAGACTCAAGGTTAATACCTTCCCATTCGTGGGAATGAGTGTTCTGGTCCACTTATGTGGGCGTGGGTTCGAATCCCACATCTGACACCATATATTTTTGATCACTTTCTACACTTCATTTGTAACATGGTTTCATGAAATGGTCTTTTGCCAATTTGTTAACGGTTAAACCTTTAGTGTATAGAAAAAGCTATTACGAAAGAAAAAAAACCTCATATGCGACATTTATGTTAATATTCTTTCTTGTCCAAATCAGAGTGTCATAATTTAGTACGGTTATCAATTGCTGAACGATCAGTGGATTGAAAATAGCTTATGTAAACTCAGTTTGAGGAAAGAGCCAAATGAATCCTCAATAATCAAAAATAGATTTTACATAGTGGGTAGAACGTTAAAACGGAGGAGTGAGTTTTTAGGGCGGGAGAAGAAATTGTTCACTCTTGAATGCTATCCTTTTCCCAAAGAACGCTGAATTAACTTCATGTTTGTATTTTTAAGTTCGTGGATTGGATTTTCCCAACCACCGTTCAATACGCCTGAAGTCCGTGCAAATGTATAGCCGACTGGTGTGTCCAAAATGCAAACGGAAAAAAATATAGGTACTGACTGAAAGCATCAAGTGCATGAAAGTAGATAATTCGCAATTTGTATTCAGTTGGAAACGGGTAATATTTATTATCGTTCATTTGTAAGAATGTTTAAAAAAAAAAAAAAAACCACACACACATCGTTCGCGTTCTTAGCTAGCTAGCTCTCTCTCTCAAAATACTTGACAGGGTCGGAAAGAGTCTTTCATTCTTTTGGATAGAAAAATTGAACTGTTCAGTAAAAAATTCTTGGCAGCGGTGGGATTCGAACCCACGCCTCAATGAGACTGGTGCCTAAAACCAGCGCCTTAGACCGCTCGGCCACGCTACCTTACGACTTTTCTGCTGATATTTTATATATTTGTCAACTGGCTTCGTAAAAAAAAAGAATGTCGGTTTGTTTAGTTTGCCCTATACGGTTCTAGTGGGAAGTGTTCAAGTGAGAATTGAGGCTTAGGGAGTAAAAGAAAGTGAGACGAAATGAATGGCCCATCTTCAACTCCATTTGGAACAATTTTGAGTAATCATATAAAACGTCCATTTGGCAGATGAAAAAAAGGTTAGAAATGAGGAAACATTTCCTCAAATCTAAAATGCGCCAATTACGAATTTAATTAAAAACCAAAAGGACAAGTTATTCAGTTATAATGTTTTCCGTACCTTAGACGATGGTTAACTATTAAAATTAGCCGGATTGTTGTCATGTCAGGTTGGCCGAGTGGTCTAAGGCGCCAGACTCAAGGTTAATACCTTCCCATTCGTGGGAATGAGTGTTCTGGTCCACTTATGTGGGCGTGGGTTCGAATCCCACATCTGACACCATATATTTTTGATCACTTTCTACACTTCATTTGTAACATGGTTTCATGAAATGGTCTTTTGCCAATTTGTTAACGGTTAAACCTTTAGTGTATAGAAAAAGCTATTACGAAAGAAAAAAAACCTCATATGCGACATTTATGTTAATATTCTTTCTTGTCCAAATCAGAGTGTCATAATTTAGTACGGTTATCAATTGCTGAACGATCAGTGGATTGAAAATAGCTTATGTAAACTCAGTTTGAGGAAAGAGCCAAATGAATCCTCAATAATCAAAAATAGATTTTACATAGTGGGTAGAACGTTAAAACGGAGGAGTGAGTTTTTAGGGCGGGAGAAGAAATTGTTCACTCTTGAATGCTATCCTTTTCCCAAAGAACGCTGAATTAACTTCATGTTTGTATTTTTAAGTTCGTGGATTGGATTTTCCCAACCACCGTTCAATACGCCTGAAGTCCGTGCAAATGTATAGCCGACTGGTGTGTCCAAAATGCAAACGGAAAAAAATATAGGTACTGACTGAAAGCATCAAGTGCATGAAAGTAGATAATTCGCAATTTGTATTCAGTTGGAAACGGGTAATATTTATTATCGTTCATTTGTAAGAATGTTTAAAAAAAAAAAAAAAACCACACACACATCGTTCGCGTTCTTAGCTAGCTAGCTCTCTCTCTCAAAATACTTGACAGGGTCGGAAAGAGTCTTTCATTCTTTTGGATAGAAAAATTGAACTGTTCAGTAAAAAATTCTTGGCAGCGGTGGGATTCGAACCCACGCCTCAATGAGACTGGTGCCTAAAACCAGCGCCTTAGACCGCTCGGCCACGCTACCTTACGACTTTTCTGCTGATATTTTATATATTTGTCAACTGGCTTCGTAAAAAAAAAGAATGTCGGTTTGTTTAGTTTGCCCTATACGGTTCTAGTGGGAAGTGTTCAAGTGAGAATTGAGGCTTAGGGAGTAAAAGAAAGTGAGACGAAATGAATGGCCCATCTTCAACTCCATTTGGAACAATTTTGAGTAATCATATAAAACGTCCATTTGGCAGATGAAAAAAAGGTTAGAAATGAGGAAACATTTCCTCAAATCTAAAATGCGCCAATTACGAATTTAATTAAAAACCAAAAGGACAAGTTATTCAGTTATAATGTTTTCCGTACCTTAGACGATGGTTAACTATTAAAATTAGCCGGATTGTTGTCATGTCAGGTTGGCCGAGTGGTCTAAGGCGCCAGACTCAAGGTTAATACCTTCCCATTCGTGGGAATGAGTGTTCTGGTCCACTTATGTGGGCGTGGGTTCGAATCCCACATCTGACACCATATATTTTTGATCACTTTCTACACTTCATTTGTAACATGGTTTCATGAAATGGTCTTTTGCCAATTTGTTAACGGTTAAACCTTTAGTGTATAGAAAAAGCTATTACGAAAGAAAAAAAACCTCATATGCGACATTTATGTTAATATTCTTTCTTGTCCAAATCAGAGTGTCATAATTTAGTACGGTTATCAATTGCTGAACGATCAGTGGATTGAAAATAGCTTATGTAAACTCAGTTTGAGGAAAGAGCCAAATGAATCCTCAATAATCAAAAATAGATTTTACATAGTGGGTAGAACGTTAAAACGGAGGAGTGAGTTTTTAGGGCGGGAGAAGAAATTGTTCACTCTTGAATGCTATCCTTTTCCCAAAGAACGCTGAATTAACTTCATGTTTGTATTTTTAAGTTCGTGGATTGGATTTTCCCAACCACCGTTCAATACGCCTGAAGTCCGTGCAAATGTATAGCCGACTGGTGTGTCCAAAATGCAAACGGAAAAAAATATAGGTACTGACTGAAAGCATCAAGTGCATGAAAGTAGATAATTCGCAATTTGTATTCAGTTGGAAACGGGTAATATTTATTATCGTTCATTTGTAAGAATGTTTAAAAAAAAAAAAAAAACCACACACACATCGTTCGCGTTCTTAGCTAGCTAGCTCTCTCTCTCAAAATACTTGACAGGGTCGGAAAGAGTCTTTCATTCTTTTGGATAGAAAAATTGAACTGTTCAGTAAAAAATTCTTGGCAGCGGTGGGATTCGAACCCACGCCTCAATGAGACTGGTGCCTAAAACCAGCGCCTTAGACCGCTCGGCCACGCTACCTTACGACTTTTCTGCTGATATTTTATATATTTGTCAACTGGCTTCGTAAAAAAAAAGAATGTCGGTTTGTTTAGTTTGCCCTATACGGTTCTAGTGGGAAGTGTTCAAGTGAGAATTGAGGCTTAGGGAGTAAAAGAAAGTGAGACGAAATGAATGGCCCATCTTCAACTCCATTTGGAACAATTTTGAGTAATCATATAAAACGTCCATTTGGCAGATGAAAAAAAGGTTAGAAATGAGGAAACATTTCCTCAAATCTAAAATGCGCCAATTACGAATTTAATTAAAAACCAAAAGGACAAGTTATTCAGTTATAATGTTTTCCGTACCTTAGACGATGGTTAACTATTAAAATTAGCCGGATTGTTGTCATGTCAGGTTGGCCGAGTGGTCTAAGGCGCCAGACTCAAGGTTAATACCTTCCCATTCGTGGGAATGAGTGTTCTGGTCCACTTATGTGGGCGTGGGTTCGAATCCCACATCTGACACCATATATTTTTGATCACTTTCTACACTTCATTTGTAACATGGTTTCATGAAATGGTCTTTTGCCAATTTGTTAACGGTTAAACCTTTAGTGTATAGAAAAAGCTATTACGAAAGAAAAAAAACCTCATATGCGACATTTATGTTAATATTCTTTCTTGTCCAAATCAGAGTGTCATAATTTAGTACGGTTATCAATTGCTGAACGATCAGTGGATTGAAAATAGCTTATGTAAACTCAGTTTGAGGAAAGAGCCAAATGAATCCTCAATAATCAAAAATAGATTTTACATAGTGGGTAGAACGTTAAAACGGAGGAGTGAGTTTTTAGGGCGGGAGAAGAAATTGTTCACTCTTGAATGCTATCCTTTTCCCAAAGAACGCTGAATTAACTTCATGTTTGTATTTTTAAGTTCGTGGATTGGATTTTCCCAACCACCGTTCAATACGCCTGAAGTCCGTGCAAATGTATAGCCGACTGGTGTGTCCAAAATGCAAACGGAAAAAAATATAGGTACTGACTGAAAGCATCAAGTGCATGAAAGTAGATAATTCGCAATTTGTATTCAGTTGGAAACGGGTAATATTTATTATCGTTCATTTGTAAGAATGTTTAAAAAAAAAAAAAAACCACACACACATCGTTCGCGTTCTTAGCTAGCTAGCTCTCTCTCTCAAAATACTTGACAGGGTCGGAAAGAGTCTTTCATTCTTTTGGATAGAAAAATTGAACTGTTCAGTAAAAAATTCTTGGCAGCGGTGGGATTCGAACCCACGCCTCAATGAGACTGGTGCCTAAAACCAGCGCCTTAGACCGCTCGGCCACGCTACCTTACGACTTTTCTGCTGATATTTTATATATTTGTCAACTGGCTTCGTAAAAAAAAAGAATGTCGGTTTGTTTAGTTTGCCCTATACGGTTCTAGTGGGAAGTGTTCAAGTGAGAATTGAGGCTTAGGGAGTAAAAGAAAGTGAGACGAAATGAATGGCCCATCTTCAACTCCATTTGGAACAATTTTGAGTAATCATATAAAACGTCCATTTGGCAGATGAAAAAAAGGTTAGAAATGAGGAAACATTTCCTCAAATCTAAAATGCGCCAATTACGAATTTAATTAAAAACCAAAAGGACAAGTTATTCAGTTATAATGTTTTCCGTACCTTAGACGATGGTTAACTATTAAAATTAGCCGGATTGTTGTCATGTCAGGTTGGCCGAGTGGTCTAAGGCGCCAGACTCAAGGTTAATACCTTCCCATTCGTGGGAATGAGTGTTCTGGTCCACTTATGTGGGCGTGGGTTCGAATCCCACATCTGACACCATATATTTTTGATCACTTTCTACACTTCATTTGTAACATGGTTTCATGAAATGGTCTTTTGCCAATTTGTTAACGGTTAAACCTTTAGTGTATAGAAAAAGCTATTACGAAAGAAAAAAAACCTCATATGCGACATTTATGTTAATATTCTTTCTTGTCCAAATCAGAGTGTCATAATTTAGTACGGTTATCAATTGCTGAACGATCAGTGGATTGAAAATAGCTTATGTAAACTCAGTTTGAGGAAAGAGCCAAATGAATCCTCAATAATCAAAAATAGATTTTACATAGTGGGTAGAACGTTAAAACGGAGGAGTGAGTTTTTAGGGCGGGAGAAGAAATTGTTCACTCTTGAATGCTATCCTTTTCCCAAAGAACGCTGAATTAACTTCATGTTTGTATTTTTAAGTTCGTGGATTGGATTTTCCCAACCACCGTTCAATACGCCTGAAGTCCGTGCAAATGTATAGCCGACTGGTGTGTCCAAAATGCAAACGGAAAAAAATATAGGTACTGACTGAAAGCATCAAGTGCATGAAAGTAGATAATTCGCAATTTGTATTCAGTTGGAAACGGGTAATATTTATTATCGTTCATTTGTAAGAATGTTTAAAAAAAAAAAAAAAACCACACACACATCGTTCGCGTTCTTAGCTAGCTAGCTCTCTCTCTCAAAATACTTGACAGGGTCGGAAAGAGTCTTTCATTCTTTTGGATAGAAAAATTGAACTGTTCAGTAAAAAATTCTTGGCAGCGGTGGGATTCGAACCCACGCCTCAATGAGACTGGTGCCTAAAACCAGCGCCTTAGACCGCTCGGCCACGCTACCTTACGACTTTTCTGCTGATATTTTATATATTTGTCAACTGGCTTCGTAAAAAAAAAGAATGTCGGTTTGTTTAGTTTGCCCTATACGGTTCTAGTGGGAAGTGTTCAAGTGAGAATTGAGGCTTAGGGAGTAAAAGAAAGTGAGACGAAATGAATGGCCCATCTTCAACTCCATTTGGAACAATTTTGAGTAATCATATAAAACGTCCATTTGGCAGATGAAAAAAAGGTTAGAAATGAGGAAACATTTCCTCAAATCTAAAATGCGCCAATTACGAATTTAATTAAAAACCAAAAGGACAAGTTATTCAGTTATAATGTTTTCCGTACCTTAGACGATGGTTAACTATTAAAATTAGCCGGATTGTTGTCATGTCAGGTTGGCCGAGTGGTCTAAGGCGCCAGACTCAAGGTTAATACCTTCCCATTCGTGGGAATGAGTGTTCTGGTCCACTTATGTGGGCGTGGGTTCGAATCCCACATCTGACACCATATATTTTTGATCACTTTCTACACTTCATTTGTAACATGGTTTCATGAAATGGTCTTTTGCCAATTTGTTAACGGTTAAACCTTTAGTGTATAGAAAAAGCTATTACGAAAGAAAAAAAAACTCATATGCGACATTTATGTTAATATTCTTTCTTGTCCAAATCAGAGTGTCATAATTTAGTACGGTTATCAATTGCTGAACGATCAGTGGATTGAAAATAGCTTATGTAAACTCAGTTTGAGGAAAGAGCCAAATGAATCCTCAATAATCAAAAATAGATTTTACATAGTGGGTAGAACGTTAAAACGGAGGAGTGAGTTTTTAGGGCGGGAGAAGAAATTGTTCACTCTTGAATGCTATCCTTTTCCCAAAGAACGCTGAATTAACTTCATGTTTGTATTTTTAAGTTCGTGGATTGGATTTTCCCAACCACCGTTCAATACGCCTGAAGTCCGTGCAAATGTATAGCCGACTGGTGTGTCCAAAATGCAAACGGAAAAAAATATAGGTACTGACTGAAAGCATCAAGTGCATGAAAGTAGATAATTCGCAATTTGTATTCAGTTGGAAACGGGTAATATTTATTATCGTTCATTTGTAAGAATGTTTAAAAAAAAAAAAAAAACCACACACACATCGTTCGCGTTCTTAGCTAGCTAGCTCTCTCTCTCAAAATACTTGACAGGGTCGGAAAGAGTCTTTCATTCTTTTGGATAGAAAAATTGAACTGTTCAGTAAAAAATTCTTGGCAGCGGTGGGATTCGAACCCACGCCTCAATGAGACTGGTGCCTAAAACCAGCGCCTTAGACCGCTCGGCCACGCTACCTTACGACTTTTCTGCTGATATTTTATATATTTGTCAACTGGCTTCGTAAAAAAAAAGAATGTCGGTTTGTTTAGTTTGCCCTATACGGTTCTAGTGGGAAGTGTTCAAGTGAGAATTGAGGCTTAGGGAGTAAAAGAAAGTGAGACGAAATGAATGGCCCATCTTCAACTCCATTTGGAACAATTTTGAGTAATCATATAAAACGTCCATTTGGCAGATGAAAAAAAGGTTAGAAATGAGGAAACATTTCCTCAAATCTAAAATGCGCCAATTACGAATTTAATTAAAAACCAAAAGGACAAGTTATTCAGTTATAATGTTTTCCGTACCTTAGACGATGGTTAACTATTAAAATTAGCCGGATTGTTGTCATGTCAGGTTGGCCGAGTGGTCTAAGGCGCCAGACTCAAGGTTAATACCTTCCCATTCGTGGGAATGAGTGTTCTGGTCCACTTATGTGGGCGTGGGTTCGAATCCCACATCTGACA
>NC_086382.1:5741597-5807142 GCF_036588685.1 Mytilus trossulus
AAGTGTTCAAGTGAGAATTGAGGCTTAGGGAGTAAAAGAAAGTGAGACGAAATGAATGGCCCATCTTCAACTCCATTTGGAACAATTTTGAGTAATCATATAAAACGTCCATTTGGCAGATGAAAAAAAGGTTAGAAATGAGGAAACATTTCCTCAAATCTAAAATGCGCCAATTACGAATTTAATTAAAAACCAAAAGGACAAGTTATTCAGTTATAATGTTTTCCGTACCTTAGACGATGGTTAACTATTAAAATTAGCCGGATTGTTGTCATGTCAGGTTGGCCGAGTGGTCTAAGGCGCCAGACTCAAGGTTAATACCTTCCCATTCGTGGGAATGAGTGTTCTGGTCCACTTATGTGGGCGTGGGTTCGAATCCCACATCTGACACCATATATTTTTGATCACTTTCTACACTTCATTTGTAACATGGTTTCATGAAATGGTCTTTTGCCAATTTGTTAACGGTTAAACCTTTAGTGTATAGAAAAAGCTATTACGAAAGAAAAAAAACCTCATATGCGACATTTATGTTAATATTCTTTCTTGTCCAAATCAGAGTGTCATAATTTAGTACGGTTATCAATTGCTGAACGATCAGTGGATTGAAAATAGCTTATGTAAACTCAGTTTGAGGAAAGAGCCAAATGAATCCTCAATAATCAAAAATAGATTTTACATAGTGGGTAGAACGTTAAAACGGAGGAGTGAGTTTTTAGGGCGGGAGAAGAAATTGTTCACTCTTGAATGCTATCCTTTTCCCAAAGAACGCTGAATTAACTTCATGTTTGTATTTTTAAGTTCGTGGATTGGATTTTCCCAACCACCGTTCAATACGCCTGAAGTCCGTGCAAATGTATAGCCGACTGGTGTGTCCAAAATGCAAACGGAAAAAAATATAGGTACTGACTGAAAGCATCAAGTGCATGAAAGTAGATAATTCGCAATTTGTATTCAGTTGGAAACGGGTAATATTTATTATCGTTCATTTGTAAGAATGTTTAAAAAAAAAAAAAAAACCACACACACATCGTTCGCGTTCTTAGCTAGCTAGCTCTCTCTCTCAAAATACTTGACAGGGTCGGAAAGAGTCTTTCATTCTTTTGGATAGAAAAATTGAACTGTTCAGTAAAAAATTCTTGGCAGCGGTGGGATTCGAACCCACGCCTCAATGAGACTGGTGCCTAAAACCAGCGCCTTAGACCGCTCGGCCACGCTACCTTACGACTTTTCTGCTGATATTTTATATATTTGTCAACTGGCTTCGTAAAAAAAAAGAATGTCGGTTTGTTTAGTTTGCCCTATACGGTTCTAGTGGGAAGTGTTCAAGTGAGAATTGAGGCTTAGGGAGTAAAAGAAAGTGAGACGAAATGAATGGCCCATCTTCAACTCCATTTGGAACAATTTTGAGTAATCATATAAAACGTCCATTTGGCAGATGAAAAAAAGGTTAGAAATGAGGAAACATTTCCTCAAATCTAAAATGCGCCAATTACGAATTTAATTAAAAACCAAAAGGACAAGTTATTCAGTTATAATGTTTTCCGTACCTTAGACGATGGTTAACTATTAAAATTAGCCGGATTGTTGTCATGTCAGGTTGGCCGAGTGGTCTAAGGCGCCAGACTCAAGGTTAATACCTTCCCATTCGTGGGAATGAGTGTTCTGGTCCACTTATGTGGGCGTGGGTTCGAATCCCACATCTGACACCATATATTTTTGATCACTTTCTACACTTCATTTGTAACATGGTTTCATGAAATGGTCTTTTGCCAATTTGTTAACGGTTAAACCTTTAGTGTATAGAAAAAGCTATTACGAAAGAAAAAAAACCTCATATGCGACATTTATGTTAATATTCTTTCTTGTCCAAATCAGAGTGTCATAATTTAGTACGGTTATCAATTGCTGAACGATCAGTGGATTGAAAATAGCTTATGTAAACTCAGTTTGAGGAAAGAGCCAAATGAATCCTCAATAATCAAAAATAGATTTTACATAGTGGGTAGAACGTTAAAACGGAGGAGTGAGTTTTTAGGGCGGGAGAAGAAATTGTTCACTCTTGAATGCTATCCTTTTCCCAAAGAACGCTGAATTAACTTCATGTTTGTATTTTTAAGTTCGTGGATTGGATTTTCCCAACCACCGTTCAATACGCCTGAAGTCCGTGCAAATGTATAGCCGACTGGTGTGTCCAAAATGCAAACGGAAAAAAATATAGGTACTGACTGAAAGCATCAAGTGCATGAAAGTAGATAATTCGCAATTTGTATTCAGTTGGAAACGGGTAATATTTATTATCGTTCATTTGTAAGAATGTTTAAAAAAAAAAAAAAAACCACACACACATCGTTCGCGTTCTTAGCTAGCTAGCTCTCTCTCTCAAAATACTTGACAGGGTCGGAAAGAGTCTTTCATTCTTTTGGATAGAAAAATTGAACTGTTCAGTAAAAAATTCTTGGCAGCGGTGGGATTCGAACCCACGCCTCAATGAGACTGGTGCCTAAAACCAGCGCCTTAGACCGCTCGGCCACGCTACCTTACGACTTTTCTGCTGATATTTTATATATTTGTCAACTGGCTTCGTAAAAAAAAAGAATGTCGGTTTGTTTAGTTTGCCCTATACGGTTCTAGTGGGAAGTGTTCAAGTGAGAATTGAGGCTTAGGGAGTAAAAGAAAGTGAGACGAAATGAATGGCCCATCTTCAACTCCATTTGGAACAATTTTGAGTAATCATATAAAACGTCCATTTGGCAGATGAAAAAAAGGTTAGAAATGAGGAAACATTTCCTCAAATCTAAAATGCGCCAATTACGAATTTAATTAAAAACCAAAAGGACAAGTTATTCAGTTATAATGTTTTCCGTACCTTAGACGATGGTTAACTATTAAAATTAGCCGGATTGTTGTCATGTCAGGTTGGCCGAGTGGTCTAAGGCGCCAGACTCAAGGTTAATACCTTCCCATTCGTGGGAATGAGTGTTCTGGTCCACTTATGTGGGCGTGGGTTCGAATCCCACATCTGACACCATATATTTTTGATCACTTTCTACACTTCATTTGTAACATGGTTTCATGAAATGGTCTTTTGCCAATTTGTTAACGGTTAAACCTTTAGTGTATAGAAAAAGCTATTACGAAAGAAAAAAAACCTCATATGCGACATTTATGTTAATATTCTTTCTTGTCCAAATCAGAGTGTCATAATTTAGTACGGTTATCAATTGCTGAACGATCAGTGGATTGAAAATAGCTTATGTAAACTCAGTTTGAGGAAAGAGCCAAATGAATCCTCAATAATCAAAAATAGATTTTACATAGTGGGTAGAACGTTAAAACGGAGGAGTGAGTTTTTAGGGCGGGAGAAGAAATTGTTCACTCTTGAATGCTATCCTTTTCCCAAAGAACGCTGAATTAACTTCATGTTTGTATTTTTAAGTTCGTGGATTGGATTTTCCCAACCACCGTTCAATACGCCTGAAGTCCGTGCAAATGTATAGCCGACTGGTGTGTCCAAAATGCAAACGGAAAAAAATATAGGTACTGACTGAAAGCATCAAGTGCATGAAAGTAGATAATTCGCAATTTGTATTCAGTTGGAAACGGGTAATATTTATTATCGTTCATTTGTAAGAATGTTTAAAAAAAAAAAAAAAACCACACACACATCGTTCGCGTTCTTAGCTAGCTAGCTCTCTCTCTCAAAATACTTGACAGGGTCGGAAAGAGTCTTTCATTCTTTTGGATAGAAAAATTGAACTGTTCAGTAAAAAATTCTTGGCAGCGGTGGGATTCGAACCCACGCCTCAATGAGACTGGTGCCTAAAACCAGCGCCTTAGACCGCTCGGCCACGCTACCTTACGACTTTTCTGCTGATATTTTATATATTTGTCAACTGGCTTCGTAAAAAAAAAGAATGTCGGTTTGTTTAGTTTGCCCTATACGGTTCTAGTGGGAAGTGTTCAAGTGAGAATTGAGGCTTAGGGAGTAAAAGAAAGTGAGACGAAATGAATGGCCCATCTTCAACTCCATTTGGAACAATTTTGAGTAATCATATAAAACGTCCATTTGGCAGATGAAAAAAAGGTTAGAAATGAGGAAACATTTCCTCAAATCTAAAATGCGCCAATTACGAATTTAATTAAAAACCAAAAGGACAAGTTATTCAGTTATAATGTTTTCCGTACCTTAGACGATGGTTAACTATTAAAATTAGCCGGATTGTTGTCATGTCAGGTTGGCCGAGTGGTCTAAGGCGCCAGACTCAAGGTTAATACCTTCCCATTCGTGGGAATGAGTGTTCTGGTCCACTTATGTGGGCGTGGGTTCGAATCCCACATCTGACACCATATATTTTTGATCACTTTCTACACTTCATTTGTAACATGGTTTCATGAAATGGTCTTTTGCCAATTTGTTAACGGTTAAACCTTTAGTGTATAGAAAAAGCTATTACGAAAGAAAAAAAACCTCATATGCGACATTTATGTTAATATTCTTTCTTGTCCAAATCAGAGTGTCATAATTTAGTACGGTTATCAATTGCTGAACGATCAGTGGATTGAAAATAGCTTATGTAAACTCAGTTTGAGGAAAGAGCCAAATGAATCCTCAATAATCAAAAATAGATTTTACATAGTGGGTAGAACGTTAAAACGGAGGAGTGAGTTTTTAGGGCGGGAGAAGAAATTGTTCACTCTTGAATGCTATCCTTTTCCCAAAGAACGCTGAATTAACTTCATGTTTGTATTTTTAAGTTCGTGGATTGGATTTTCCCAACCACCGTTCAATACGCCTGAAGTCCGTGCAAATGTATAGCCGACTGGTGTGTCCAAAATGCAAACGGAAAAAAATATAGGTACTGACTGAAAGCATCAAGTGCATGAAAGTAGATAATTCGCAATTTGTATTCAGTTGGAAACGGGTAATATTTATTATCGTTCATTTGTAAGAATGTTTAAAAAAAAAAAAAAACCACACACACATCGTTCGCGTTCTTAGCTAGCTAGCTCTCTCTCTCAAAATACTTGACAGGGTCGGAAAGAGTCTTTCATTCTTTTGGATAGAAAAATTGAACTGTTCAGTAAAAAATTCTTGGCAGCGGTGGGATTCGAACCCACGCCTCAATGAGACTGGTGCCTAAAACCAGCGCCTTAGACCGCTCGGCCACGCTACCTTACGACTTTTCTGCTGATATTTTATATATTTGTCAACTGGCTTCGTAAAAAAAAAGAATGTCGGTTTGTTTAGTTTGCCCTATACGGTTCTAGTGGGAAGTGTTCAAGTGAGAATTGAGGCTTAGGGAGTAAAAGAAAGTGAGACGAAATGAATGGCCCATCTTCAACTCCATTTGGAACAATTTTGAGTAATCATATAAAACGTCCATTTGGCAGATGAAAAAAAGGTTAGAAATGAGGAAACATTTCCTCAAATCTAAAATGCGCCAATTACGAATTTAATTAAAAACCAAAAGGACAAGTTATTCAGTTATAATGTTTTCCGTACCTTAGACGATGGTTAACTATTAAAATTAGCCGGATTGTTGTCATGTCAGGTTGGCCGAGTGGTCTAAGGCGCCAGACTCAAGGTTAATACCTTCCCATTCGTGGGAATGAGTGTTCTGGTCCACTTATGTGGGCGTGGGTTCGAATCCCACATCTGACACCATATATTTTTGATCACTTTCTACACTTCATTTGTAACATGGTTTCATGAAATGGTCTTTTGCCAATTTGTTAACGGTTAAACCTTTAGTGTATAGAAAAAGCTATTACGAAAGAAAAAAAACCTCATATGCGACATTTATGTTAATATTCTTTCTTGTCCAAATCAGAGTGTCATAATTTAGTACGGTTATCAATTGCTGAACGATCAGTGGATTGAAAATAGCTTATGTAAACTCAGTTTGAGGAAAGAGCCAAATGAATCCTCAATAATCAAAAATAGATTTTACATAGTGGGTAGAACGTTAAAACGGAGGAGTGAGTTTTTAGGGCGGGAGAAGAAATTGTTCACTCTTGAATGCTATCCTTTTCCCAAAGAACGCTGAATTAACTTCATGTTTGTATTTTTAAGTTCGTGGATTGGATTTTCCCAACCACCGTTCAATACGCCTGAAGTCCGTGCAAATGTATAGCCGACTGGTGTGTCCAAAATGCAAACGGAAAAAAATATAGGTACTGACTGAAAGCATCAAGTGCATGAAAGTAGATAATTCGCAATTTGTATTCAGTTGGAAACGGGTAATATTTATTATCGTTCATTTGTAAGAATGTTTAAAAAAAAAAAAAAAACCACACACACATCGTTCGCGTTCTTAGCTAGCTAGCTCTCTCTCTCAAAATACTTGACAGGGTCGGAAAGAGTCTTTCATTCTTTTGGATAGAAAAATTGAACTGTTCAGTAAAAAATTCTTGGCAGCGGTGGGATTCGAACCCACGCCTCAATGAGACTGGTGCCTAAAACCAGCGCCTTAGACCGCTCGGCCACGCTACCTTACGACTTTTCTGCTGATATTTTATATATTTGTCAACTGGCTTCGTAAAAAAAAAGAATGTCGGTTTGTTTAGTTTGCCCTATACGGTTCTAGTGGGAAGTGTTCAAGTGAGAATTGAGGCTTAGGGAGTAAAAGAAAGTGAGACGAAATGAATGGCCCATCTTCAACTCCATTTGGAACAATTTTGAGTAATCATATAAAACGTCCATTTGGCAGATGAAAAAAAGGTTAGAAATGAGGAAACATTTCCTCAAATCTAAAATGCGCCAATTACGAATTTAATTAAAAACCAAAAGGACAAGTTATTCAGTTATAATGTTTTCCGTACCTTAGACGATGGTTAACTATTAAAATTAGCCGGATTGTTGTCATGTCAGGTTGGCCGAGTGGTCTAAGGCGCCAGACTCAAGGTTAATACCTTCCCATTCGTGGGAATGAGTGTTCTGGTCCACTTATGTGGGCGTGGGTTCGAATCCCACATCTGACACCATATATTTTTGATCACTTTCTACACTTCATTTGTAACATGGTTTCATGAAATGGTCTTTTGCCAATTTGTTAACGGTTAAACCTTTAGTGTATAGAAAAAGCTATTACGAAAGAAAAAAAAACTCATATGCGACATTTATGTTAATATTCTTTCTTGTCCAAATCAGAGTGTCATAATTTAGTACGGTTATCAATTGCTGAACGATCAGTGGATTGAAAATAGCTTATGTAAACTCAGTTTGAGGAAAGAGCCAAATGAATCCTCAATAATCAAAAATAGATTTTACATAGTGGGTAGAACGTTAAAACGGAGGAGTGAGTTTTTAGGGCGGGAGAAGAAATTGTTCACTCTTGAATGCTATCCTTTTCCCAAAGAACGCTGAATTAACTTCATGTTTGTATTTTTAAGTTCGTGGATTGGATTTTCCCAACCACCGTTCAATACGCCTGAAGTCCGTGCAAATGTATAGCCGACTGGTGTGTCCAAAATGCAAACGGAAAAAAATATAGGTACTGACTGAAAGCATCAAGTGCATGAAAGTAGATAATTCGCAATTTGTATTCAGTTGGAAACGGGTAATATTTATTATCGTTCATTTGTAAGAATGTTTAAAAAAAAAAAAAAAACCACACACACATCGTTCGCGTTCTTAGCTAGCTAGCTCTCTCTCTCAAAATACTTGACAGGGTCGGAAAGAGTCTTTCATTCTTTTGGATAGAAAAATTGAACTGTTCAGTAAAAAATTCTTGGCAGCGGTGGGATTCGAACCCACGCCTCAATGAGACTGGTGCCTAAAACCAGCGCCTTAGACCGCTCGGCCACGCTACCTTACGACTTTTCTGCTGATATTTTATATATTTGTCAACTGGCTTCGTAAAAAAAAAGAATGTCGGTTTGTTTAGTTTGCCCTATACGGTTCTAGTGGGAAGTGTTCAAGTGAGAATTGAGGCTTAGGGAGTAAAAGAAAGTGAGACGAAATGAATGGCCCATCTTCAACTCCATTTGGAACAATTTTGAGTAATCATATAAAACGTCCATTTGGCAGATGAAAAAAAGGTTAGAAATGAGGAAACATTTCCTCAAATCTAAAATGCGCCAATTACGAATTTAATTAAAAACCAAAAGGACAAGTTATTCAGTTATAATGTTTTCCGTACCTTAGACGATGGTTAACTATTAAAATTAGCCGGATTGTTGTCATGTCAGGTTGGCCGAGTGGTCTAAGGCGCCAGACTCAAGGTTAATACCTTCCCATTCGTGGGAATGAGTGTTCTGGTCCACTTATGTGGGCGTGGGTTCGAATCCCACATCTGACACCATATATTTTTGATCACTTTCTACACTTCATTTGTAACATGGTTTCATGAAATGGTCTTTTGCCAATTTGTTAACGGTTAAACCTTTAGTGTATAGAAAAAGCTATTACGAAAGAAAAAAAAACTCATATGCGACATTTATGTTAATATTCTTTCTTGTCCAAATCAGAGTGTCATAATTTAGTACGGTTATCAATTGCTGAACGATCAGTGGATTGAAAATAGCTTATGTAAACTCAGTTTGAGGAAAGAGCCAAATGAATCCTCAATAATCAAAAATAGATTTTACATAGTGGGTAGAACGTTAAAACGGAGGAGTGAGTTTTTAGGGCGGGAGAAGAAATTGTTCACTCTTGAATGCTATCCTTTTCCCAAAGAACGCTGAATTAACTTCATGTTTGTATTTTTAAGTTCGTGGATTGGATTTTCCCAACCACCGTTCAATACGCCTGAAGTCCGTGCAAATGTATAGCCGACTGGTGTGTCCAAAATGCAAACGGAAAAAAATATAGGTACTGACTGAAAGCATCAAGTGCATGAAAGTAGATAATTCGCAATTTGTATTCAGTTGGAAACGGGTAATATTTATTATCGTTCATTTGTAAGAATGTTTAAAAAAAAAAAAAAAAACACACACACATCGTTCGCGTTCTTAGCTAGCTAGCTCTCTCTCTCAAAATACTTGACAGGGTCGGAAAGAGTCTTTCATTCTTTTGGATAGAAAAATTGAACTGTTCAGTAAAAAATTCTTGGCAGCGGTGGGATTCGAACCCACGCCTCAATGAGACTGGTGCCTAAAACCAGCGCCTTAGACCGCTCGGCCACGCTACCTTACGACTTTTCTGCTGATATTTTATATATTTGTCAACTGGCTTCGTAAAAAAAAAGAATGTCGGTTTGTTTAGTTTGCCCTATACGGTTCTAGTGGGAAGTGTTCAAGTGAGAATTGAGGCTTAGGGAGTAAAAGAAAGTGAGACGAAATGAATGGCCCATCTTCAACTCCATTTGGAACAATTTTGAGTAATCATATAAAACGTCCATTTGGCAGATGAAAAAAAGGTTAGAAATGAGGAAACATTTCCTCAAATCTAAAATGCGCCAATTACGAATTTAATTAAAAACCAAAAGGACAAGTTATTCAGTTATAATGTTTTCCGTACCTTAGACGATGGTTAACTATTAAAATTAGCCGGATTGTTGTCATGTCAGGTTGGCCGAGTGGTCTAAGGCGCCAGACTCAAGGTTAATACCTTCCCATTCGTGGGAATGAGTGTTCTGGTCCACTTATGTGGGCGTGGGTTCGAATCCCACATCTGACACCATATATTTTTGATCACTTTCTACACTTCATTTGTAACATGGTTTCATGAAATGGTCTTTTGCCAATTTGTTAACGGTTAAACCTTTAGTGTATAGAAAAAGCTATTACGAAAGAAAAAAAACCTCATATGCGACATTTATGTTAATATTCTTTCTTGTCCAAATCAGAGTGTCATAATTTAGTACGGTTATCAATTGCTGAACGATCAGTGGATTGAAAATAGCTTATGTAAACTCAGTTTGAGGAAAGAGCCAAATGAATCCTCAATAATCAAAAATAGATTTTACATAGTGGGTAGAACGTTAAAACGGAGGAGTGAGTTTTTAGGGCGGGAGAAGAAATTGTTCACTCTTGAATGCTATCCTTTTCCCAAAGAACGCTGAATTAACTTCATGTTTGTATTTTTAAGTTCGTGGATTGGATTTTCCCAACCACCGTTCAATACGCCTGAAGTCCGTGCAAATGTATAGCCGACTGGTGTGTCCAAAATGCAAACGGAAAAAAATATAGGTACTGACTGAAAGCATCAAGTGCATGAAAGTAGATAATTCGCAATTTGTATTCAGTTGGAAACGGGTAATATTTATTATCGTTCATTTGTAAGAATGTTTAAAAAAAAAAAAAAAACCACACACACATCGTTCGCGTTCTTAGCTAGCTAGCTCTCTCTCTCAAAATACTTGACAGGGTCGGAAAGAGTCTTTCATTCTTTTGGATAGAAAAATTGAACTGTTCAGTAAAAAATTCTTGGCAGCGGTGGGATTCGAACCCACGCCTCAATGAGACTGGTGCCTAAAACCAGCGCCTTAGACCGCTCGGCCACGCTACCTTACGACTTTTCTGCTGATATTTTATATATTTGTCAACTGGCTTCGTAAAAAAAAAGAATGTCGGTTTGTTTAGTTTGCCCTATACGGTTCTAGTGGGAAGTGTTCAAGTGAGAATTGAGGCTTAGGGAGTAAAAGAAAGTGAGACGAAATGAATGGCCCATCTTCAACTCCATTTGGAACAATTTTGAGTAATCATATAAAACGTCCATTTGGCAGATGAAAAAAAGGTTAGAAATGAGGAAACATTTCCTCAAATCTAAAATGCGCCAATTACGAATTTAATTAAAAACCAAAAGGACAAGTTATTCAGTTATAATGTTTTCCGTACCTTAGACGATGGTTAACTATTAAAATTAGCCGGATTGTTGTCATGTCAGGTTGGCCGAGTGGTCTAAGGCGCCAGACTCAAGGTTAATACCTTCCCATTCGTGGGAATGAGTGTTCTGGTCCACTTATGTGGGCGTGGGTTCGAATCCCACATCTGACACCATATATTTTTGATCACTTTCTACACTTCATTTGTAACATGGTTTCATGAAATGGTCTTTTGCCAATTTGTTAACGGTTAAACCTTTAGTGTATAGAAAAAGCTATTACGAAAGAAAAAAAAACTCATATGCGACATTTATGTTAATATTCTTTCTTGTCCAAATCAGAGTGTCATAATTTAGTACGGTTATCAATTGCTGAACGATCAGTGGATTGAAAATAGCTTATGTAAACTCAGTTTGAGGAAAGAGCCAAATGAATCCTCAATAATCAAAAATAGATTTTACATAGTGGGTAGAACGTTAAAACGGAGGAGTGAGTTTTTAGGGCGGGAGAAGAAATTGTTCACTCTTGAATGCTATCCTTTTCCCAAAGAACGCTGAATTAACTTCATGTTTGTATTTTTAAGTTCGTGGATTGGATTTTCCCAACCACCGTTCAATACGCCTGAAGTCCGTGCAAATGTATAGCCGACTGGTGTGTCCAAAATGCAAACGGAAAAAAATATAGGTACTGACTGAAAGCATCAAGTGCATGAAAGTAGATAATTCGCAATTTGTATTCAGTTGGAAACGGGTAATATTTATTATCGTTCATTTGTAAGAATGTTTAAAAAAAAAAAAAAAACCACACACACATCGTT
This sequence comes from Mytilus trossulus, assembly GCF_036588685.1. NCBI lineage: Eukaryota > Metazoa > Mollusca > Bivalvia > Mytilida > Mytilidae > Mytilus > Mytilus trossulus. Next base: position 5,753,184 of record NC_086382.1, read on the forward strand.
CGCGTTCTTAGCTAGCTAGCTCTCTCTCTCAAAATACTTGACAGGGTCGGAAAGAGTCTTTCATTCTTTTGGATAGAAAAATTGAACTGTTCAGTAAAAAATTCTTGGCAGCGGTGGGATTCGAACCCACGCCTCAATGAGACTGGTGCCTAAAACCAGCGCCTTAGACCGCTCGGCCACGCTACCTTACGACTTTTCTGCTGATATTTTATATATTTGTGGGTAGAACGTTAAAACGGAGGAGTGAGTTTTTAGGGCGGGAGAAGAAATTGTTCACTCTTGAATGCTATCCTTTTCCCAAAGAACGCTGAATTAACTTCATGTTTGTATTTTTAAGTTCGTGGATTGGATTTTCCCAACCACCGTTCAATACGCCTGAAGTCCGTGCAAATGTATAGCCGACTGGTGTGTCCAAAATGCAAACGGAAAAAAATATAGGTACTGACTGAAAGCATCAAGTGCATGAAAGTAGATAATTCGCAATTTGTATTCAGTTGGAAACGGGTAATATTTATTATCGTTCATTTGTAAGAATGTTTAAAAAAAAAAAAAAAACCACACACACATCGTTCGCGTTCTTAGCTAGCTAGCTCTCTCTCTCAAAATACTTGACAGGGTCGGAAAGAGTCTTTCATTCTTTTGGATAGAAAAATTGAACTGTTCAGTAAAAAATTCTTGGCAGCGGTGGGATTCGAACCCACGCCTCAATGAGACTGGTGCCTAAAACCAGCGCCTTAGACCGCTCGGCCACGCTACCTTACGACTTTTCTGCTGATATTTTATATATTTGTCAACTGGCTTCGTAAAAAAAAAGAATGTCGGTTTGTTTAGTTTGCCCTATACGGTTCTAGTGGGAAGTGTTCAAGTGAGAATTGAGGCTTAGGGAGTAAAAGAAAGTGAGACGAAATGAATGGCCCATCTTCAACTCCATTTGGAACAATTTTGAGTAATCATATAAAACGTCCATTTGGCAGATGAAAAAAAGGTTAGAAATGAGGAAACATTTCCTCAAATCTAAAATGCGCCAATTACGAATTTAATTAAAAACCAAAAGGACAAGTTATTCAGTTATAATGTTTTCCGTACCTTAGACGATGGTTAACTATTAAAATTAGCCGGATTGTTGTCATGTCAGGTTGGCCGAGTGGTCTAAGGCGCCAGACTCAAGGTTAATACCTTCCCATTCGTGGGAATGAGTGTTCTGGTCCACTTATGTGGGCGTGGGTTCGAATCCCACATCTGACACCATATATTTTTGATCACTTTCTACACTTCATTTGTAACATGGTTTCATGAAATGGTCTTTTGCCAATTTGTTAACGGTTAAACCTTTAGTGTATAGAAAAAGCTATTACGAAAGAAAAAAAACCTCATATGCGACATTTATGTTAATATTCTTTCTTGTCCAAATCAGAGTGTCATAATTTAGTACGGTTATCAATTGCTGAACGATCAGTGGATTGAAAATAGCTTATGTAAACTCAGTTTGAGGAAAGAGCCAAATGAATCCTCAATAATCAAAAATAGATTTTACATAGTGGGTAGAACGTTAAAACGGAGGAGTGAGTTTTTAGGGCGGGAGAAGAAATTGTTCACTCTTGAATGCTATCCTTTTCCCAAAGAACGCTGAATTAACTTCATGTTTGTATTTTTAAGTTCGTGGATTGGATTTTCCCAACCACCGTTCAATACGCCTGAAGTCCGTGCAAATGTATAGCCGACTGGTGTGTCCAAAATGCAAACGGAAAAAAATATAGGTACTGACTGAAAGCATCAAGTGCATGAAAGTAGATAATTCGCAATTTGTATTCAGTTGGAAACGGGTAATATTTATTATCGTTCATTTGTAAGAATGTTTAAAAAAAAAAAAAAAACCACACACACATCGTTCGCGTTCTTAGCTAGCTAGCTCTCTCTCTCAAAATACTTGACAGGGTCGGAAAGAGTCTTTCATTCTTTTGGATAGAAAAATTGAACTGTTCAGTAAAAAATTCTTGGCAGCGGTGGGATTCGAACCCACGCCTCAATGAGACTGGTGCCTAAAACCAGCGCCTTAGACCGCTCGGCCACGCTACCTTACGACTTTTCTGCTGATATTTTATATATTTGTCAACTGGCTTCGTAAAAAAAAAGAATGTCGGTTTGTTTAGTTTGCCCTATACGGTTCTAGTGGGAAGTGTTCAAGTGAGAATTGAGGCTTAGGGAGTAAAAGAAAGTGAGACGAAATGAATGGCCCATCTTCAACTCCATTTGGAACAATTTTGAGTAATCATATAAAACGTCCATTTGGCAGATGAAAAAAAGGTTAGAAATGAGGAAACATTTCCTCAAATCTAAAATGCGCCAATTACGAATTTAATTAAAAACCAAAAGGACAAGTTATTCAGTTATAATGTTTTCCGTACCTTAGACGATGGTTAACTATTAAAATTAGCCGGATTGTTGTCATGTCAGGTTGGCCGAGTGGTCTAAGGCGCCAGACTCAAGGTTAATACCTTCCCATTCGTGGGAATGAGTGTTCTGGTCCACTTATGTGGGCGTGGGTTCGAATCCCACATCTGACACCATATATTTTTGATCACTTTCTACACTTCATTTGTAACATGGTTTCATGAAATGGTCTTTTGCCAATTTGTTAACGGTTAAACCTTTAGTGTATAGAAAAAGCTATTACGAAAGAAAAAAAACCTCATATGCGACATTTATGTTAATATTCTTTCTTGTCCAAATCAGAGTGTCATAATTTAGTACGGTTATCAATTGCTGAACGATCAGTGGATTGAAAATAGCTTATGTAAACTCAGTTTGAGGAAAGAGCCAAATGAATCCTCAATAATCAAAAATAGATTTTACATAGTGGGTAGAACGTTAAAACGGAGGAGTGAGTTTTTAGGGCGGGAGAAGAAATTGTTCACTCTTGAATGCTATCCTTTTCCCAAAGAACGCTGAATTAACTTCATGTTTGTATTTTTAAGTTCGTGGATTGGATTTTCCCAACCACCGTTCAATACGCCTGAAGTCCGTGCAAATGTATAGCCGACTGGTGTGTCCAAAATGCAAACGGAAAAAAATATAGGTACTGACTGAAAGCATCAAGTGCATGAAAGTAGATAATTCGCAATTTGTATTCAGTTGGAAACGGGTAATATTTATTATCGTTCATTTGTAAGAATGTTTAAAAAAAAAAAAAAAACCACACACACATCGTTCGCGTTCTTAGCTAGCTAGCTCTCTCTCTCAAAATACTTGACAGGGTCGGAAAGAGTCTTTCATTCTTTTGGATAGAAAAATTGAACTGTTCAGTAAAAAATTCTTGGCAGCGGTGGGATTCGAACCCACGCCTCAATGAGACTGGTGCCTAAAACCAGCCCCTTAGACCGCTCGGCCACGCTACCTTACGACTTTTCTGCTGATATTTTATATATTTGTCAACTGGCTTCGTAAAAAAAAAGAATGTCGGTTTGTTTAGTTTGCCCTATACGGTTCTAGTGGGAAGTGTTCAAGTGAGAATTGAGGCTTAGGGAGTAAAAGAAAGTGAGACGAAATGAATGGCCCATCTTCAACTCCATTTGGAACAATTTTGAGTAATCATATAAAACGTCCATTTGGCAGATGAAAAAAAGGTTAGAAATGAGGAAACATTTCCTCAAATCTAAAATGCGCCAATTACGAATTTAATTAAAAACCAAAAGGACAAGTTATTCAGTTATAATGTTTTCCGTACCTTAGACGATGGTTAACTATTAAAATTAGCCGGATTGTTGTCATGTCAGGTTGGCCGAGTGGTCTAAGGCGCCAGACTCAAGGTTAATACCTTCCCATTCGTGGGAATGAGTGTTCTGGTCCACTTATGTGGGCGTGGGTTCGAATCCCACATCTGACACCATATATTTTTGATCACTTTCTACACTTCATTTGTAACATGGTTTCATGAAATGGTCTTTTGCCAATTTGTTAACGGTTAAACCTTTAGTGTATAGAAAAAGCTATTACGAAAGAAAAAAAACCTCATATGCGACATTTATGTTAATATTCTTTCTTGTCCAAATCAGAGTGTCATAATTTAGTACGGTTATCAATTGCTGAACGATCAGTGGATTGAAAATAGCTTATGTAAACTCAGTTTGAGGAAAGAGCCAAATGAATCCTCAATAATCAAAAATAGATTTTACATAGTGGGTAGAACGTTAAAACGGAGGAGTGAGTTTTTAGGGCGGGAGAAGAAATTGTTCACTCTTGAATGCTATCCTTTTCCCAAAGAACGCTGAATTAACTTCATGTTTGTATTTTTAAGTTCGTGGATTGGATTTTCCCAACCACCGTTCAATACGCCTGAAGTCCGTGCAAATGTATAGCCGACTGGTGTGTCCAAAATGCAAACGGAAAAAAATATAGGTACTGACTGAAAGCATCAAGTGCATGAAAGTAGATAATTCGCAATTTGTATTCAGTTGGAAACGGGTAATATTTATTATCGTTCATTTGTAAGAATGTTTAAAAAAAAAAAAAAAAACCACACACACATCGTTCGCGTTCTTAGCTAGCTAGCTCTCTCTCTCAAAATACTTGACAGGGTCGGAAAGAGTCTTTCATTCTTTTGGATAGAAAAATTGAACTGTTCAGTAAAAAATTCTTGGCAGCGGTGGGATTCGAACCCACGCCTCAATGAGACTGGTGCCTAAAACCAGCGCCTTAGACCGCTCGGCCACGCTACCTTACGACTTTTCTGCTGATATTTTATATATTTGTCAACTGGCTTCGTAAAAAAAAAGAATGTCGGTTTGTTTAGTTTGCCCTATACGGTTCTAGTGGGAAGTGTTCAAGTGAGAATTGAGGCTTAGGGAGTAAAAGAAAGTGAGACGAAATGAATGGCCCATCTTCAACTCCATTTGGAACAATTTTGAGTAATCATATAAAACGTCCATTTGGCAGATGAAAAAAAGGTTAGAAATGAGGAAACATTTCCTCAAATCTAAAATGCGCCAATTACGAATTTAATTAAAAACCAAAAGGACAAGTTATTCAGTTATAATGTTTTCCGTACCTTAGACGATGGTTAACTATTAAAATTAGCCGGATTGTTGTCATGTCAGGTTGGCCGAGTGGTCTAAGGCGCCAGACTCAAGGTTAATACCTTCCCATTCGTGGGAATGAGTGTTCTGGTCCACTTATGTGGGCGTGGGTTCGAATCCCACATCTGACACCATATATTTTTGATCACTTTCTACACTTCATTTGTAACATGGTTTCATGAAATGGTCTTTTGCCAATTTGTTAACGGTTAAACCTTTAGTGTATAGAAAAAGCTATTACGAAAGAAAAAAAACCTCATATGCGACATTTATGTTAATATTCTTTCTTGTCCAAATCAGAGTGTCATAATTTAGTACGGTTATCAATTGCTGAACGATCAGTGGATTGAAAATAGCTTATGTAAACTCAGTTTGAGGAAAGAGCCAAATGAATCCTCAATAATCAAAAATAGATTTTACATAGTGGGTAGAACGTTAAAACGGAGGAGTGAGTTTTTAGGGCGGGAGAAGAAATTGTTCACTCTTGAATGCTATCCTTTTCCCAAAGAACGCTGAATTAACTTCATGTTTGTATTTTTAAGTTCGTGGATTGGATTTTCCCAACCACCGTTCAATACGCCTGAAGTCCGTGCAAATGTATAGCCGACTGGTGTGTCCAAAATGCAAACGGAAAAAAATATAGGTACTGACTGAAAGCATCAAGTGCATGAAAGTAGATAATTCGCAATTTGTATTCAGTTGGAAACGGGTAATATTTATTATCGTTCATTTGTAAGAATGTTTAAAAAAAAAAAAAAAAACCACACACACATCGTTCGCGTTCTTAGCTAGCTAGCTCTCTCTCTCAAAATACTTGACAGGGTCGGAAAGAGTCTTTCATTCTTTTGGATAGAAAAATTGAACTGTTCAGTAAAAAATTCTTGGCAGCGGTGGGATTCGAACCCACGCCTCAATGAGACTGGTGCCTAAAACCAGCGCCTTAGACCGCTCGGCCACGCTACCTTACGACTTTTCTGCTGATATTTTATATATTTGTCAACTGGCTTCGTAAAAAAAAAGAATGTCGGTTTGTTTAGTTTGCCCTATACGGTTCTAGTGGGAAGTGTTCAAGTGAGAATTGAGGCTTAGGGAGTAAAAGAAAGTGAGACGAAATGAATGGCCCATCTTCAACTCCATTTGGAACAATTTTGAGTAATCATATAAAACGTCCATTTGGCAGATGAAAAAAAGGTTAGAAATGAGGAAACATTTCCTCAAATCTAAAATGCGCCAATTACGAATTTAATTAAAAACCAAAAGGACAAGTTATTCAGTTATAATGTTTTCCGTACCTTAGACGATGGTTAACTATTAAAATTAGCCGGATTGTTGTCATGTCAGGTTGGCCGAGTGGTCTAAGGCGCCAGACTCAAGGTTAATACCTTCCCATTCGTGGGAATGAGTGTTCTGGTCCACTTATGTGGGCGTGGGTTCGAATCCCACATCTGACACCATATATTTTTGATCACTTTCTACACTTCATTTGTAACATGGTTTCATGAAATGGTCTTTTGCCAATTTGTTAACGGTTAAACCTTTAGTGTATAGAAAAAGCTATTACGAAAGAAAAAAAACCTCATATGCGACATTTATGTTAATATTCTTTCTTGTCCAAATCAGAGTGTCATAATTTAGTACGGTTATCAATTGCTGAACGATCAGTGGATTGAAAATAGCTTATGTAAACTCAGTTTGAGGAAAGAGCCAAATGAATCCTCAATAATCAAAAATAGATTTTACATAGTGGGTAGAACGTTAAAACGGAGGAGTGAGTTTTTAGGGCGGGAGAAGAAATTGTTCACTCTTGAATGCTATCCTTTTCCCAAAGAACGCTGAATTAACTTCATGTTTGTATTTTTAAGTTCGTGGATTGGATTTTCCCAACCACCGTTCAATACGCCTGAAGTCCGTGCAAATGTATAGCCGACTGGTGTGTCCAAAATGCAAACGGAAAAAAATATAGGTACTGACTGAAAGCATCAAGTGCATGAAAGTAGATAATTCGCAATTTGTATTCAGTTGGAAACGGGTAATATTTATTATCGTTCATTTGTAAGAATGTTTAAAAAAAAAAAAAAAAAACACACACACATCGTTCGCGTTCTTAGCTAGCTAGCTCTCTCTCTCAAAATACTTGACAGGGTCGGAAAGAGTCTTTCATTCTTTTGGATAGAAAAATTGAACTGTTCAGTAAAAAATTCTTGGCAGCGGTGGGATTCGAACCCACGCCTCAATGAGACTGGTGCCTAAAACCAGCGCCTTAGACCGCTCGGCCACGCTACCTTACGACTTTTCTGCTGATATTTTATATATTTGTCAACTGGCTTCGTAAAAAAAAAGAATGTCGGTTTGTTTAGTTTGCCCTATACGGTTCTAGTGGGAAGTGTTCAAGTGAGAATTGAGGCTTAGGGAGTAAAAGAAAGTGAGACGAAATGAATGGCCCATCTTCAACTCCATTTGGAACAATTTTGAGTAATCATATAAAACGTCCATTTGGCAGATGAAAAAAAGGTTAGAAATGAGGAAACATTTCCTCAAATCTAAAATGCGCCAATTACGAATTTAATTAAAAACCAAAAGGACAAGTTATTCAGTTATAATGTTTTCCGTACCTTAGACGATGGTTAACTATTAAAATTAGCCGGATTGTTGTCATGTCAGGTTGGCCGAGTGGTCTAAGGCGCCAGACTCAAGGTTAATACCTTCCCATTCGTGGGAATGAGTGTTCTGGTCCACTTATGTGGGCGTGGGTTCGAATCCCACATCTGACACCATATATTTTTGATCACTTTCTACACTTCATTTGTAACATGGTTTCATGAAATGGTCTTTTGCCAATTTGTTAACGGTTAAACCTTTAGTGTATAGAAAAAGCTATTACGAAAGAAAAAAAACCTCATATGCGACATTTATGTTAATATTCTTTCTTGTCCAAATCAGAGTGTCATAATTTAGTACGGTTATCAATTGCTGAACGATCAGTGGATTGAAAATAGCTTATGTAAACTCAGTTTGAGGAAAGAGCCAAATGAATCCTCAATAATCAAAAATAGATTTTACATAGTGGGTAGAACGTTAAAACGGAGGAGTGAGTTTTTAGGGCGGGAGAAGAAATTGTTCACTCTTGAATGCTATCCTTTTCCCAAAGAACGCTGAATTAACTTCATGTTTGTATTTTTAAGTTCGTGGATTGGATTTTCCCAACCACCGTTCAATACGCCTGAAGTCCGTGCAAATGTATAGCCGACTGGTGTGTCCAAAATGCAAACGGAAAAAAATATAGGTACTGACTGAAAGCATCAAGTGCATGAAAGTAGATAATTCGCAATTTGTATTCAGTTGGAAACGGGTAATATTTATTATCGTTCATTTGTAAGAATGTTTAAAAAAAAAAAAAAAAAACACACACACATCGTTCGCGTTCTTAGCTAGCTAGCTCTCTCTCTCAAAATACTTGACAGGGTCGGAAAGAGTCTTTCATTCTTTTGGATAGAAAAATTGAACTGTTCAGTAAAAAATTCTTGGCAGCGGTGGGATTCGAACCCACGCCTCAATGAGACTGGTGCCTAAAACCAGCGCCTTAGACCGCTCGGCCACGCTACCTTACGACTTTTCTGCTGATATTTTATATATTTGTCAACTGGCTTCGTAAAAAAAAAGAATGTCGGTTTGTTTAGTTTGCCCTATACGGTTCTAGTGGGAAGTGTTCAAGTGAGAATTGAGGCTTAGGGAGTAAAAGAAAGTGAGACGAAATGAATGGCCCATCTTCAACTCCATTTGGAACAATTTTGAGTAATCATATAAAACGTCCATTTGGCAGATGAAAAAAAGGTTAGAAATGAGGAAACATTTCCTCAAATCTAAAATGCGCCAATTACGAATTTAATTAAAAACCAAAAGGACAAGTTATTCAGTTATAATGTTTTCCGTACCTTAGACGATGGTTAACTATTAAAATTAGCCGGATTGTTGTCATGTCAGGTTGGCCGAGTGGTCTAAGGCGCCAGACTCAAGGTTAATACCTTCCCATTCGTGGGAATGAGTGTTCTGGTCCACTTATGTGGGCGTGGGTTCGAATCCCACATCTGACACCATATATTTTTGATCACTTTCTACACTTCATTTGTAACATGGTTTCATGAAATGGTCTTTTGCCAATTTGTTAACGGTTAAACCTTTAGTGTATAGAAAAAGCTATTACGAAAGAAAAAAAACCTCATATGCGACATTTATGTTAATATTCTTTCTTGTCCAAATCAGAGTGTCATAATTTAGTACGGTTATCAATTGCTGAACGATCAGTGGATTGAAAATAGCTTATGTAAACTCAGTTTGAGGAAAGAGCCAAATGAATCCTCAATAATCAAAAATAGATTTTACATAGTGGGTAGAACGTTAAAACGGAGGAGTGAGTTTTTAGGGCGGGAGAAGAAATTGTTCACTCTTGAATGCTATCCTTTTCCCAAAGAACGCTGAATTAACTTCATGTTTGTATTTTTAAGTTCGTGGATTGGATTTTCCCAACCACCGTTCAATACGCCTGAAGTCCGTGCAAATGTATAGCCGACTGGTGTGTCCAAAATGCAAACGGAAAAAAATATAGGTACTGACTGAAAGCATCAAGTGTATGAAAGTAGATAATTCGCAATTTGTATTCAGTTGGAAACGGGTAATATTTATTATCGTTCATTTGTAAGAATGTTTAAAAAAAAAAAAAAAAACCACACACACATCGTTCGCGTTCTTAGCTAGCTAGCTCTCTCTCTCAAAATACTTGACAGGGTCGGAAAGAGTCTTTCATTCTTTTGGATAGAAAAATTGAACTGTTCAGTAAAAAATTCTTGGCAGCGGTGGGATTCGAACCCACGCCTCAATGAGACTGGTGCCTAAAACCAGCGCCTTAGACCGCTCGGCCACGCTACCTTACGACTTTTCTGCTGATATTTTATATATTTGTCAACTGGCTTCGTAAAAAAAAAGAATGTCGGTTTGTTTAGTTTGCCCTATACGGTTCTAGTGGGAAGTGTTCAAGTGAGAATTGAGGCTTAGGGAGTAAAAGAAAGTGAGACGAAATGAATGGCCCATCTTCAACTCCATTTGGAACAATTTTGAGTAATCATATAAAACGTCCATTTGGCAGATGAAAAAAAGGTTAGAAATGAGGAAACATTTCCTCAAATCTAAAATGCGCCAATTACGAATTTAATTAAAAACCAAAAGGACAAGTTATTCAGTTATAATGTTTTCCGTACCTTAGACGATGGTTAACTATTAAAATTAGCCGGATTGTTGTCATGTCAGGTTGGCCGAGTGGTCTAAGGCGCCAGACTCAAGGTTAATACCTTCCCATTCGTGGGAATGAGTGTTCTGGTCCACTTATGTGGGCGTGGGTTCGAATCCCACATCTGACACCATATATTTTTGATCACTTTCTACACTTCATTTGTAACATGGTTTCATGAAATGGTCTTTTGCCAATTTGTTAACGGTTTAACCTTTAGTGTATAGAAAAAGCTATTACGAAAGAAAAAAAACCTCATATGCGACATTTATGTTAATATTCTTTCTTGTCCAAATCAGAGTGTCATAATTTAGTACGGTTATCAATTGCTGAACGATCAGTGGATTGAAAATAGCTTATGTAAACTCAGTTTGAGGAAAGAGCCAAATGAATCCTCAATAATCAAAAATAGATTTTACATAGTGGGTAGAACGTTAAAACGGAGGAGTGAGTTTTTAGGGCGGGAGAAGAAATTGTTCACTCTTGAATGCTATCCTTTTCCCAAAGAACGCTGAATTAACTTCATGTTTGTATTTTTAAGTTCGTGGATTGGATTTTCCCAACCACCGTTCAATACGCCTGAAGTCCGTGCAAATGTATAGCCGACTGGTGTGTCCAAAATGCAAACGGAAAAAAATATAGGTACTGACTGAAAGCATCAAGTGCATGAAAGTAGATAATTCGCAATTTGTATTCAGTTGGAAACGGGTAATATTTATTATCGTTCATTTGTAAGAATGTTTAAAAAAAAAAAAAAAACCACACACACATCGTTCGCGTTCTTAGCTAGCTAGCTCTCTCTCTCAAAATACTTGACAGGGTCGGAAAGAGTCTTTCATTCTTTTGGATAGAAAAATTGAACTGTTCAGTAAAAAATTCTTGGCAGCGGTGGGATTCGAACCCACGCCTCAATGAGACTGGTGCCTAAAACCAGCGCCTTAGACCGCTCGGCCACGCTACCTTACGACTTTTCTGCTGATATTTTATATATTTGTCAACTGGCTTCGTAAAAAAAAAGAATGTCGGTTTGTTTAGTTTGCCCTATACGGTTCTAGTGGGAAGTGTTCAAGTGAGAATTGAGGCTTAGGGAGTAAAAGAAAGTGAGACGAAATGAATGGCCCATCTTCAACTCCATTTGGAACAATTTTGAGTAATCATATAAAACGTCCATTTGGCAGATGAAAAAAAGGTTAGAAATGAGGAAACATTTCCTCAAATCTAAAATGCGCCAATTACGAATTTAATTAAAAACCAAAAGGACAAGTTATTCAGTTATAATGTTTTCCGTACCTTAGACGATGGTTAACTATTAAAATTAGCCGGATTGTTGTCATGTCAGGTTGGCCGAGTGGTCTAAGGCGCCAGACTCAAGGTTAATACCTTCCCATTCGTGGGAATGAGTGTTCTGGTCCACTTATGTGGGCGTGGGTTCGAATCCCACATCTGACACCATATATTTTTGATCACTTTCTACACTTCATTTGTAACATGGTTTCATGAAATGGTCTTTTGCCAATTTGTTAACGGTTAAACCTTTAGTGTATAGAAAAAGCTATTACGAAAGAAAAAAAACCTCATATGCGACATTTATGTTAATATTCTTTCTTGTCCAAATCAGAGTGTCATAATTTAGTACGGTTATCAATTGCTGAACGATCAGTGGATTGAAAATAGCTTATGTAAACTCAGTTTGAGGAAAGAGCCAAATGAATCCTCAATAATCAAAAATAGATTTTACATAGTGGGTAGAACGTTAAAACGGAGGAGTGAGTTTTTAGGGCGGGAGAAGAAATTGTTCACTCTTGAATGCTATCCTTTTCCCAAAGAACGCTGAATTAACTTCATGTTTGTATTTTTAAGTTCGTGGATTGGATTTTCCCAACCACCGTTCAATACGCCTGAAGTCCGTGCAAATGTATAGCCGACTGGTGTGTCCAAAATGCAAACGGAAAAAAATATAGGTACTGACTGAAAGCATCAAGTGCATGAAAGTAGATAATTCGCAATTTGTATTCAGTTGGAAACGGGTAATATTTATTATCGTTCATTTGTAAGAATGTTTAAAAAAAAAAAAAAAAAACACACACACATCGTTCGCGTTCTTAGCTAGCTAGCTCTCTCTCTCAAAATACTTGACAGGGTCGGAAAGAGTCTTTCATTCTTTTGGATAGAAAAATTGAACTGTTCAGTAAAAAATTCTTGGCAGCGGTGGGATTCGAACCCACGCCTCAATGAGACTGGTGCCTAAAACCAGCGCCTTAGACCGCTCGGCCACGCTACCTTACGACTTTTCTGCTGATATTTTATATATTTGTCAACTGGCTTCGTAAAAAAAAAGAATGTCGGTTTGTTTAGTTTGCCCTATACGGTTCTAGTGGGAAGTGTTCAAGTGAGAATTGAGGCTTAGGGAGTAAAAGAAAGTGAGACGAAATGAATGGCCCATCTTCAACTCCATTTGGAACAATTTTGAGTAATCATATAAAACGTCCATTTGGCAGATGAAAAAAAGGTTAGAAATGAGGAAACATTTCCTCAAATCTAAAATGCGCCAATTACGAATTTAATTAAAAACCAAAAGGACAAGTTATTCAGTTATAATGTTTTCCGTACCTTAGACGATGGTTAACTATTAAAATTAGCCGGATTGTTGTCATGTCAGGTTGGCCGAGTGGTCTAAGGCGCCAGACTCAAGGTTAATACCTTCCCATTCGTGGGAATGAGTGTTCTGGTCCACTTATGTGGGCGTGGGTTCGAATCCCACATCTGACACCATATATTTTTGATCACTTTCTACACTTCATTTGTAACATGGTTTCATGAAATGGTCTTTTGCCAATTTGTTAACGGTTAAACCTTTAGTGTATAGAAAAAGCTATTACGAAAGAAAAAAAACCTCATATGCGACATTTATGTTAATATTCTTTCTTGTCCAAATCAGAGTGTCATAATTTAGTACGGTTATCAATTGCTGAACGATCAGTGGATTGAAAATAGCTTATGTAAACTCAGTTTGAGGAAAGAGCCAAATGAATCCTCAATAATCAAAAATAGATTTTACATAGTGGGTAGAACGTTAAAACGGAGGAGTGAGTTTTTAGGGCGGGAGAAGAAATTGTTCACTCTTGAATGCTATCCTTTTCCCAAAGAACGCTGAATTAACTTCATGTTTGTATTTTTAAGTTCGTGGATTGGATTTTCCCAACCACCGTTCAATACGCCTGAAGTCCGTGCAAATGTATAGCCGACTGGTGTGTCCAAAATGCAAACGGAAAAAAATATAGGTACTGACTGAAAGCATCAAGTGCATGAAAGTAGATAATTCGCAATTTGTATTCAGTTGGAAACGGGTAATATTTATTATCGTTCATTTGTAAGAATGTTTAAAAAAAAAAAAAAAAACCACACACACATCGTTCGCGTTCTTAGCTAGCTAGCTCTCTCTCTCAAAATACTTGACAGGGTCGGAAAGAGTCTTTCATTCTTTTGGATAGAAAAATTGAACTGTTCAGTAAAAAATTCTTGGCAGCGGTGGGATTCGAACCCACGCCTCAATGAGACTGGTGCCTAAAACCAGCGCCTTAGACCGCTCGGCCACGCTACCTTACGACTTTTCTGCTGATATTTTATATATTTGTCAACTGGCTTCGTAAAAAAAAAGAATGTCGGTTTGTTTAGTTTGCCCTATACGGTTCTAGTGGGAAGTGTTCAAGTGAGAATTGAGGCTTAGGGAGTAAAAGAAAGTGAGACGAAATGAATGGCCCATCTTCAACTCCATTTGGAACAATTTTGAGTAATCATATAAAACGTCCATTTGGCAGATGAAAAAAAGGTTAGAAATGAGGAAACATTTCCTCAAATCTAAAATGCGCCAATTACGAATTTAATTAAAAACCAAAAGGACAAGTTATTCAGTTATAATGTTTTCCGTACCTTAGACGATGGTTAACTATTAAAATTAGCCGGATTGTTGTCATGTCAGGTTGGCCGAGTGGTCTAAGGCGCCAGACTCAAGGTTAATACCTTCCCATTCGTGGGAATGAGTGTTCTGGTCCACTTATGTGGGCGTGGGTTCGAATCCCACATCTGACACCATATATTTTTGATCACTTTCTACACTTCATTTGTAACATGGTTTCATGAAATGGTCTTTTGCCAATTTGTTAACGGTTAAACCTTTAGTGTATAGAAAAAGCTATTACGAAAGAAAAAAAACCTCATATGCGACATTTATGTTAATATTCTTTCTTGTCCAAATCAGAGTGTCATAATTTAGTACGGTTATCAATTGCTGAACGATCAGTGGATTGAAAATAGCTTATGTAAACTCAGTTTGAGGAAAGAGCCAAATGAATCCTCAATAATCAAAAATAGATTTTACATAGTGGGTAGAACGTTAAAACGGAGGAGTGAGTTTTTAGGGCGGGAGAAGAAATTGTTCACTCTTGAATGCTATCCTTTTCCCAAAGAACGCTGAATTAACTTCATGTTTGTATTTTTAAGTTCGTGGATTGGATTTTCCCAACCACCGTTCAATACGCCTGAAGTCCGTGCAAATGTATAGCCGACTGGTGTGTCCAAAATGCAAACGGAAAAAAATATAGGTACTGACTGAAAGCATCAAGTGCATGAAAGTAGATAATTCGCAATTTGTATTCAGTTGGAAACGGGTAATATTTATTATCGTTCATTTGTAAGAATGTTTAAAAAAAAAAAAAAACCACACACACATCGTTCGCGTTCTTAGCTAGCTAGCTCTCTCTCTCAAAATACTTGACAGGGTCGGAAAGAGTCTTTCATTCTTTTGGATAGAAAAATTGAACTGTTCAGTAAAAAATTCTTGGCAGCGGTGGGATTCGAACCCACGCCTCAATGAGACTGGTGCCTAAAACCAGCGCCTTAGACCGCTCGGCCACGCTACCTTACGACTTTTCTGCTGATATTTTATATATTTGTCAACTGGCTTCGTAAAAAAAAAGAATGTCGGTTTGTTTAGTTTGCCCTATACGGTTCTAGTGGGAAGTGTTCAAGTGAGAATTGAGGCTTAGGGAGTAAAAGAAAGTGAGACGAAATGAATGGCCCATCTTCAACTCCATTTGGAACAATTTTGAGTAATCATATAAAACGTCCATTTGGCAGATGAAAAAAAGGTTAGAAATGAGGAAACATTTCCTCAAATCTAAAATGCGCCAATTACGAATTTAATTAAAAACCAAAAGGACAAGTTATTCAGTTATAATGTTTTCCGTACCTTAGACGATGGTTAACTATTAAAATTAGCCGGATTGTTGTCATGTCAGGTTGGCCGAGTGGTCTAAGGCGCCAGACTCAAGGTTAATACCTTCCCATTCGTGGGAATGAGTGTTCTGGTCCACTTATGTGGGCGTGGGTTCGAATCCCACATCTGACACCATATATTTTTGATCACTTTCTACACTTCATTTGTAACATGGTTTCATGAAATGGTCTTTTGCCAATTTGTTAACGGTTAAACCTTTAGTGTATAGAAAAAGCTATTACGAAAGAAAAAAAACCTCATATGCGACATTTATGTTAATATTCTTTCTTGTCCAAATCAGAGTGTCATAATTTAGTACGGTTATCAATTGCTGAACGATCAGTGGATTGAAAATAGCTTATGTAAACTCAGTTTGAGGAAAGAGCCAAATGAATCCTCAATAATCAAAAATAGATTTTACATAGTGGGTAGAACGTTAAAACGGAGGAGTGAGTTTTTAGGGCGGGAGAAGAAATTGTTCACTCTTGAATGCTATCCTTTTCCCAAAGAACGCTGAATTAACTTCATGTTTGTATTTTTAAGTTCGTGGATTGGATTTTCCCAACCACCGTTCAATACGCCTGAAGTCCGTGCAAATGTATAGCCGACTGGTGTGTCCAAAATGCAAACGGAAAAAAATATAGGTACTGACTGAAAGCATCAAGTGCATGAAAGTAGATAATTCGCAATTTGTATTCAGTTGGAAACGGGTAATATTTATTATCGTTCATTTGTAAGAATGTTTAAAAAAAAAAAAAAAACCACACACACATCGTTCGCGTTCTTAGCTAGCTAGCTCTCTCTCTCAAAATACTTGACAGGGTCGGAAAGAGTCTTTCATTCTTTTGGATAGAAAAATTGAACTGTTCAGTAAAAAATTCTTGGCAGCGGTGGGATTCGAACCCACGCCTCAATGAGACTGGTGCCTAAAACCAGCGCCTTAGACCGCTCGGCCACGCTACCTTACGACTTTTCTGCTGATATTTTATATATTTGTCAACTGGCTTCGTAAAAAAAAAGAATGTCGGTTTGTTTAGTTTGCCCTATACGGTTCTAGTGGGAAGTGTTCAAGTGAGAATTGAGGCTTAGGGAGTAAAAGAAAGTGAGACGAAATGAATGGCCCATCTTCAACTCCATTTGGAACAATTTTGAGTAATCATATAAAACGTCCATTTGGCAGATGAAAAAAAGGTTAGAAATGAGGAAACATTTCCTCAAATCTAAAATGCGCCAATTATGAATTTAATTAAAAACCAAAAGGACAAGTTATTCAGTTATAATGTTTTCCGTACCTTAGACGATGGTTAACTATTAAAATTAGCCGGATTGTTGTCATGTCAGGTTGGCCGAGTGGTCTAAGGCGCCAGACTCAAGGTTAATACCTTCCCATTCGTGGGAATGAGTGTTCTGGTCCACTTATGTGGGCGTGGGTTCGAATCCCACATCTGACACCATATATTTTTGATCACTTTCTACACTTCATTTGTAACATGGTTTCATGAAATGGTCTTTTGCCAATTTGTTAACGGTTAAACCTTTAGTGTATAGAAAAAGCTATTACGAAAGAAAAAAAACCTCATATGCGACATTTATGTTAATATTCTTTCTTGTCCAAATCAGAGTGTCATAATTTAGTACGGTTATCAATTGCTGAACGATCAGTGGATTGAAAATAGCTTATGTAAACTCAGTTTGAGGAAAGAGCCAAATGAATCCTCAATAATCAAAAATAGATTTTACATAGTGGGTAGAACGTTAAAACGGAGGAGTGAGTTTTTAGGGCGGGAGAAGAAATTGTTCACTCTTGAATGCTATCCTTTTCCCAAAGAACGCTGAATTAACTTCATGTTTGTATTTTTAAGTTCGTGGATTGGATTTTCCCAACCACCGTTCAATACGCCTGAAGTCCGTGCAAATGTATAGCCGACTGGTGTGTCCAAAATGCAAACGGAAAAAAATATAGGTACTGACTGAAAGCATCAAGTGCATGAAAGTAGATAATTCGCAATTTGTATTCAGTTGGAAACGGGTAATATTTATTATCGTTCATTTGTAAGAATGTTTAAAAAAAAAAAAAAACCACACACACATCGTTCGCGTTCTTAGCTAGCTAGCTCTCTCTCTCAAAATACTTGACAGGGTCGGAAAGAGTCTTTCATTCTTTTGGATAGAAAAATTGAACTGTTCAGTAAAAAATTCTTGGCAGCGGTGGGATTCGAACCCACGCCTCAATGAGACTGGTGCCTAAAACCAGCGCCTTATTTTTTTTTTTATCTTTATTATAATCTCACTTCTATATACATATCACAGATTACAATTACACATATATCAAACATTTATGTCAATTATTGTCATTTTCCCTGAAAAGAAAAAAACAACAACAACAAATCGCTCATTTACTCTAAGTCAACAGCTCGCTCATTTACTCAATTCAACAAATCGCTCATTTACTCAACTCAACAAATCGCTCATTTACTCTAAGTCATCAAATTCTCATATACCAAACTGATTATATTAATGTCACTTTTTTAATCAATCTATCCTATGATAAACTAATTGTATGAATATACTTCCTTTTTTTTTTAAATTTTCTTTTTTATATATAAAACAATAAAATAGCCTTTGAACTATTACAAGAAAAAAATACACAAAATGTTAGCATACGCAAATGTTATATTTAACTAATATTTTTAAGTCCTAACAAAAATAGGTTGGTTTCCAAACCTAAGTTTTGATACATAATAAACAATATAATTAAAGAGTTAATTCACGCATGAAACGGATCTTGGGTTTTCCCCAAATAACTGTTCATTCCAAAAAACACCACGGACAAAGTTTGTGAACTTCCGCGTATCTTTCTAATTTCGGAACATGAAAAACATAACTACTTATTTCTTCATCGTCCGTTTTTCTCAAATCTTTATATCTATTAATATAATACATTGTGTCTTCATAACCTGATTTGTTCGTATCAAGATTCACATGATTTATTTTCTTCTTTGTTGTATTACAAATAACTAATGTATCTCTCTTTTTAATTTTTCCTAACACGATATCACCTTCTGGTCGTCTATTAAACACTATTTTCTGATAGTGGCTGTCATTACATGGACTGTTCCCGGTTATTATCGATTTGGATGCGACTGTTTTTATTTCGTCATCTATTTCTACATGTTCACATTCCTTTATATTTGTGTGTACACTTTGTTTTTGAACTTCCACACTCGTTCCATATATCGAACTACGACACACTCTTTTTTCTGGTGGCGATTCATGATTGTTTTTATTGATTGACTTATTAATAGACACTCGTACCGGGTGAGTAATTTTCGTAACCGGTCTAATGTTTACTTTTTCGGGGGTTACCAGCGGGATATCTACCTTGTCGATTTGTTGATTTTCATCACTTGATTCGCTCATATCTTCCTCTGAACTATCAGTATCTATATCACTAGTATCTATATCATCGTCGTTATGTAAATTTTCTTTCTTATCTTGCCACGTTTTTAACCGTTTAGTGTCCCTGGCTTTACTTGATTTCGACTTGTGTTTTACACCTTTGTTTGTATTCACATATTCACCTCTGGTCCAAATCAACGAAATTCTCATTTTATCACCTAAGTAATTCGAATTCCAATTAAAATGTTCATATTCGTCTACAATACTGTTAATAAGCGCAACTAATGGTTTTGGTAATTTCTCCATTACAATATCCCTCTTCGTACCTCAATATTTACACATGAAGAAGTAAAGTTCACTCAAATATCAAATTAAGGCATTATTTTTGCAAAAATGTCAGTAATAAAACTTACATTACTGTTATGAAAGCGTTTTTAACTATTCCGGCTGGTAATATCCAAATCCAATAGAAAAATATAACTTCAAAACAGGACAAGCAAAATATACGTCTATATCCGTTAAAGGTGTACTCGACTTTTTTCCAAAAACCAGCGCCTTAGACCGCTCGGCCACGCTACCTTACGACTTTTCTGCTGATATTTTATATATTTGTCAACTGGCTTCGTAAAAAAAAAGAATGTCGGTTTGTTTAGTTTGCCCTATACGGTTCTAGTGGGAAGTGTTCAAGTGAGAATTGAGGCTTAGGGAGTAAAAGAAAGTGAGACGAAATGAATGGCCCATCTTCAACTCCATTTGGAACAATTTTGAGTAATCATATAAAACGTCCATTTGGCAGATGAAAAAAAGGTTAGAAATGAGGAAACATTTCCTCAAATCTAAAATGCGCCAATTACGAATTTAATTAAAAACCAAAAGGACAAGTTATTCAGTTATAATGTTTTCCGTACCTTAGACGATGGTTAACTATTAAAATTAGCCGGATTGTTGTCATGTCAGGTTGGCCGAGTGGTCTAAGGCGCCAGACTCAAGGTTAATACCTTCCCATTCGTGGGAATGAGTGTTCTGGTCCACTTATGTGGGCGTGGGTTCGAATCCCACATCTGACACCATATATTTTTGATCACTTTCTACACTTCATTTGTAACATGGTTTCATGAAATGGTCTTTTGCCAATTTGTTAACGGTTAAACCTTTAGTGTATAGAAAAAGCTATTACGAAAGAAAAAAAACCTCATATGCGACATTTATGTTAATATTCTTTCTTGTCCAAATCAGAGTGTCATAATTTAGTACGGTTATCAATTGCTGAACGATCAGTGGATTGAAAATAGCTTATGTAAACTCAGTTTGAGGAAAGAGCCAAATGAATCCTCAATAATCAAAAATAGATTTTACATAGTGGGTAGAACGTTAAAACGGAGGAGTGAGTTTTTAGGGCGGGAGAAGAAATTGTTCACTCTTGAATGCTATCCTTTTCCCAAAGAACGCTGAATTAACTTCATGTTTGTATTTTTAAGTTCGTGGATTGGATTTTCCCAACCACCGTTCAATACGCCTGAAGTCCGTGCAAATGTATAGCCGACTGGTGTGTCCAAAATGCAAACGGAAAAAAATATAGGTACTGACTGAAAGCATCAAGTGCATGAAAGTAGATAATTCGCAATTTGTATTCAGTTGGAAACGGGTAATATTTATTATCGTTCATTTGTAAGAATGTTTAAAAAAAAAAAAAAACCCACACACACATCGTTCGCGTTCTTAGCTAGCTAGCTCTCTCTCTCAAAATACTTGACAGGGTCGGAAAGAGTCTTTCATTCTTTTGGATAGAAAAATTGAACTGTTCAGTAAAAAATTCTTGGCAGCGGTGGGATTCGAACCCACGCCTCAATGAGACTGGTGCCTAAAACCAGCGCCTTAGACCGCTCGGCCACGCTACCTTACGACTTTTCTGCTGATATTTTATATATTTGTCAACTGGCTTCGTAAAAAAAAAGAATGTCGGTTTGTTTAGTTTGCCCTATACGGTTCTAGTGGGAAGTGTTCAAGTGAGAATTGAGGCTTAGGGAGTAAAAGAAAGTGAGACGAAATGAATGGCCCATCTTCAACTCCATTTGGAACAATTTTGAGTAATCATATAAAACGTCCATTTGGCAGATGAAAAAAAGGTTAGAAATGAGGAAACATTTCCTCAAATCTAAAATGCGCCAATTACGAATTTAATTAAAAACCAAAAGGACAAGTTATTCAGTTATAATGTTTTCCGTACCTTAGACGATGGTTAACTATTAAAATTAGCCGGATTGTTGTCATGTCAGGTTGGCCGAGTGGTCTAAGGCGCCAGACTCAAGGTTAATACCTTCCCATTCGTGGGAATGAGTGTTCTGGTCCACTTATGTGGGCGTGGGTTCGAATCCCACATCTGACACCATATATTTTTGATCACTTTCTACACTTCATTTGTAACATGGTTTCATGAAATGGTCTTTTGCCAATTTGTTAACGGTTAAACCTTTAGTGTATAGAAAAAGCTATTACGAAAGAAAAAAAACCTCATATGCGACATTTATGTTAATATTCTTTCTTGTCCAAATCAGAGTGTCATAATTTAGTACGGTTATCAATTGCTGAACGATCAGTGGATTGAAAATAGCTTATGTAAACTCAGTTTGAGGAAAGAGCCAAATGAATCCTCAATAATCAAAAATAGATTTTACATAGTGGGTAGAACGTTAAAACGGAGGAGTGAGTTTTTAGGGCGGGAGAAGAAATTGTTCACTCTTGAATGCTATCCTTTTCCCAAAGAACGCTGAATTAACTTCATGTTTGTATTTTTAAGTTCGTGGATTGGATTTTCCCAACCACCGTTCAATACGCCTGAAGTCCGTGCAAATGTATAGCCGACTGGTGTGTCCAAAATGCAAACGGAAAAAAATATAGGTACTGACTGAAAGCATCAAGTGCATGAAAGTAGATAATTCGCAATTTGTATTCAGTTGGAAACGGGTAATATTTATTATCGTTCATTTGTAAGAATGTTTAAAAAAAAAAAAAAAAACCACACACACATCGTTCGCGTTCTTAGCTAGCTAGCTCTCTCTCTCAAAATACTTGACAGGGTCGGAAAGAGTCTTTCATTCTTTTGGATAGAAAAATTGAACTGTTCAGTAAAAAATTCTTGGCAGCGGTGGGATTCGAACCCACGCCTCAATGAGACTGGTGCCTAAAACCAGCGCCTTAGACCGCTCGGCCACGCTACCTTACGACTTTTCTGCTGATATTTTATATATTTGTCAACTGGCTTCGTAAAAAAAAAAGAATGTCGGTTTGTTTAGTTTGCCCTATACGGTTCTAGTGGGAAGTGTTCAAGTGAGAATTGAGGCTTAGGGAGTAAAAGAAAGTGAGACGAAATGAATGGCCCATCTTCAACTCCATTTGGAACAATTTTGAGTAATCATATAAAACGTCCATTTGGCAGATGAAAAAAAGGTTAGAAATGAGGAAACATTTCCTCAAATCTAAAATGCGCCAATTACGAATTTAATTAAAAACCAAAAGGACAAGTTATTCAGTTATAATGTTTTCCGTACCTTAGACGATGGTTAACTATTAAAATTAGCCGGATTGTTGTCATGTCAGGTTGGCCGAGTGGTCTAAGGCGCCAGACTCAAGGTTAATACCTTCCCATTCGTGGGAATGAGTGTTCTGGTCCACTTATGTGGGCGTGGGTTCGAATCCCACATCTGACACCATATATTATTGATCACTTTCTACACTTCATTTGTAACATGGTTTCATGAAATGGTCTTTTGCCAATTTGTTAACGGTTAAACCTTTAGTGTATAGAAAAAGCTATTACGAAAGAAAAAAAACCTCATATGCGACATTTATGTTAATATTCTTTCTTGTCCAAATCAGAGTGTCATAATTTAGTACGGTTATCAATTGCTGAACGATCAGTGGATTGAAAATAGCTTATGTAAACTCAGTTTGAGGAAAGAGCCAAATGAATCCTCAATAATCAAAAATAGATTTTACATAGTGGGTAGAACGTTAAAACGGAGGAGTGAGTTTTTAGGGCGGGAGAAGAAATTGTTCACTCTTGAATGCTATCCTTTTCCCAAAGAACGCTGAATTAACTTCATGTTTGTATTTTTAAGTTCGTGGATTGGATTTTCCCAACCACCGTTCAATACGCCTGAAGTCCGTGCAAATGTATAGCCGACTGGTGTGTCCAAAATGCAAACGGAAAAAAATATAGGTACTGACTGAAAGCATCAAGTGCATGAAAGTAGATAATTCGCAATTTGTATTCAGTTGGAAACGGGTAATATTTATTATCGTTCATTTGTAAGAATGTTTAAAAAAAAAAAAAAAAACCACACACACATCGTTCGCGTTCTTAGCTAGCTAGCTCTCTCTCTCAAAATACTTGACAGGGTCGGAAAGAGTCTTTCATTCTTTTGGATAGAAAAATTGAACTGTTCAGTAAAAAATTCTTGGCAGCGGTGGGATTCGAACCCACGCCTCAATGAGACTGGTGCCTAAAACCAGCGCCTTAGACCGCTCGGCCACGCTACCTTACGACTTTTCTGCTGATATTTTATATATTTGTCAACTGGCTTCGTAAAAAAAAAGAATGTCGGTTTGTTTAGTTTGCCCTATACGGTTCTAGTGGGAAGTGTTCAAGTGAGAATTGAGGCTTAGGGAGTAAAAGAAAGTGAGACGAAATGAATGGCCCATCTTCAACTCCATTTGGAACAATTTTGAGTAATCATATAAAACGTCCATTTGGCAGATGAAAAAAAGGTTAGAAATGAGGAAACATTTCCTCAAATCTAAAATGCGCCAATTACGAATTTAATTAAAAACCAAAAGGACAAGTTATTCAGTTATAATGTTTTCCGTACCTTAGACGATGGTTAACTATTAAAATTAGCCGGATTGTTGTCATGTCAGGTTGGCCGAGTGGTCTAAGGCGCCAGACTCAAGGTTAATACCTTCCCATTCGTGGGAATGAGTGTTCTGGTCCACTTATGTGGGCGTGGGTTCGAATCCCACATCTGACACCATATATTTTTGATCACTTTCTACACTTCATTTGTAACATGGTTTCATGAAATGGTCTTTTGCCAATTTGTTAACGGTTAAACCTTTAGTGTATAGAAAAAGCTATTACGAAAGAAAAAAAACCTCATATGCGACATTTATGTTAATATTCTTTCTTGTCCAAATCAGAGTGTCATAATTTAGTACGGTTATCAATTGCTGAACGATCAGTGGATTGAAAATAGCTTATGTAAACTCAGTTTGAGGAAAGAGCCAAATGAATCCTCAATAATCAAAAATAGATTTTACATAGTGGGTAGAACGTTAAAACGGAGGAGTGAGTTTTTAGGGCGGGAGAAGAAATTGTTCACTCTTGAATGCTATCCTTTTCCCAAAGAACGCTGAATTAACTTCATGTTTGTATTTTTAAGTTCGTGGATTGGATTTTCCCAACCACCGTTCAATACGCCTGAAGTCCGTGCAAATGTATAGCCGACTGGTGTGTCCAAAATGCAAACGGAAAAAAATATAGGTACTGACTGAAAGCATCAAGTGCATGAAAGTAGATAATTCGCAATTTGTATTCAGTTGGAAACGGGTAATATTTATTATCGTTCATTTGTAAGAATGTTTAAAAAAAAAAAAAAAACCACACACACATCGTTCGCGTTCTTAGCTAGCTAGCTTTGGATTCCCAACTGAGCGCAGCCCAGGATGGACGTGTCATAATTGCTCCGGTGGACAAATCTGTGTTTCAACAGGATATTATGATTCGATAATAACAGTAAGGATTTATTTATGCTTTATTAACAAAACTTTGATGTATTAAGAAGAGAAACTGTCATTATAAACTGTAGTTCCCCCTAATCCGACGATTATTCGTGTGGAAAAGGGGGGTCGTTTAGGAGCACTCGAGTGTTTGTTTACAAATTTGGGCTGTGCTTGCTTGTAATTTTCCGGAATGACCGGCGAAATGGAGCAAACTAGTAAAAAATCTTATTTTTCCCAACGGAATGGTAGCCGTGGTGCTGGGAATGGATATAATCAAAAGCAAAATTATGTTCGTGATGCAAAGTCGTATCAGAGAGATTGTACTGTGAGAATTGAAGTAATCAATACAGATGTTATTGGTGAAAGAATAGTAATCGAAGATATTGAAACAGTCACTGGTTTAAATTCGGTGTTAGCTGTTGTCAAAAATGATGCCATGTCGTATGATATAACATTAGATAGTAAGCAGACTGCTTTCCGTCTAGTGCAAGAAGGAATTGATATTGCAAATAATGAATATCAAGTCAGCATGTTACATTCGGATATAACTGTTGTTTCTATAATGCAACTTCCATCGTTTATTTCGGATGATGATATAAGAAGTAAATTAGTATCAAAAGGGGTGAAAATCGTTTCTCCTATATACAGACGAGCAATACCTGGAACGCAGGTAGCAGACGGGACAAGATTTATGAAATGCAAATTTCCACAGGGTATGTTGGCTTTGCCATGGACAATACCTTTCAAAATCGGCTCAGATACGAAATATTTTCGGCTTGTACATAACAACCAGATAAAGGTCTGCTCGGAGTGTTTGTCACCGGAGCATATGCGTAAACAATGTCCGTACTTTGTTTGTCACGGGTGTGGCCAATATGGACATTCGAAGAGACAATGTAAAGCTAGTAGATGTGAGTATTGCCATAATTTACCGTTGTTTTGTGTGTGTGGAAGTAGCTCAAATACCAAAAAAGATCAACCTCCAGCATATAAAAAGAAGAAGAACTGTGAAGTATGTAATTTCTATTTTTGTATGTGCAAATGTAACATTTGTGGGAAAAAAGACTGTATATGCGCCTGTTTCAAATGTGAAAAGTACCCATGTATATGTACCTGCTCTTTCTGTAAAAGTGATCCGTGTGTATGTCCGTGTCAGGACTGCCGTAAGCATCCATGTGTGTGTACATGCGACACATGTACAGAAAAAAGTGATCGTTGTACTTGCAACAAACAGAATGACGAAAATGGTCCGGAAATAGTTAACATTACCGGTGAAAATGATGATGAAGATATGTCTGAAGTTTGGTCAGAGGAAGATGTTGCCGATACTGATCCTAAAACAACTGTTCCGATAGAAGTTAATGTGGTGCAAAATAAACCAAAAAGCCACCCCCAGGAGGAAAACAGAAAGAGAAAGATGGACAGTGATACCGAAAGTAACAATGAGATAACAGACGATGAACTATTGAATCTAGATAACGAGGAAGATGTTAATGAAAACGTCAATTTAGACAAGGATTTTTCTGATGGCAAAAAGTTAAAAATAGCTAGTAATGACGCTCCTCCTAGTGACAATATTGTCACTGGGGAGAGTAAAAATGAAATTGAAATTGAGCAGTGTTGCTCTAATGATGAAAGCACCTTCGTTGGTGACGAAGAAGTCTCCATGGAAGGTGCAAATGAAAATGAGTCTTCTATCTGTTCTGATGGTGAAAATGACACCCCAGATAAATTTGTAAGTGCAAAAATGGCCAGAAAAATTAAGAAAAAACAGAGGAAACTTGAAAGGAGATCAATTGCAAAACCTACTCCCAATTTGAGTGGTAAAAATGTAAGAAAGGTGGTTGACAGTAAAAAAATAATAAAAATGGATAAGTTTATATGCAAGTTTGTTTTTCTTTTTGCAATGGTGGTAATTTGTTCTTTTAATTGTAATGGTTTAAAGAATGTAATTAATTTTGAGAATTTTATAAGTATTATTCATGATAGAAAATTTAGTATGGTATTATTACAAGAAACATTTTGGGATGATGCTTATGTAGATAGTGTTAAACACCTATATGAAGGTGATATATATTGTAGTAACAGTTTACATGGTAGAAGGGGTGTGGCTGTTTTAGTGAATAATAATTTTAAAAATAAGATAAAATGTGTATATAAAGACTCTGATGGCAGATTTATCCATATAACATATGAAGATGATGGACAATTGTTTAATGTAATTTCATTGTATGCACCAAATGTTAATGCTGAAAGAGTTATCTTTTTTAACTTTGTTAAACTGTATACGGAAAAGTTAGATAATTTGATAATTGGTGGGGATTTTAATACTTCTCTATCTATGCTAGATAGAGGTGGTAAAAGTAATCATGTTATTGATGAACCATGTAAAAAATTATGTGACTTGATTGAAAATAACAATTTGTATGATGTATGGCGTACTAGAAATAAAAGTTCTAGAATATTTTCATGGAAAAGAATTTGTAATGGAGAATTACAACAAAGTAGAATTGATTATTTTCTTGTAAATAAACAGTTATCTCCTTATGTTCAGAATGTATATTATAATACTACTAGTTTAAGTGATCATTCGTTTGTAATTATGAATTTTAACTGTAGTAATATTGAAAGAGGTCCTGGATTGTGGGTCCTCAATAATACATTATTATGTAATGAAGAATATGTAAGGAGAGTAAAAGAAATTATTTCTGATGAAAAAGAAAATGAATTATATAATAAAGATTTAATGATTTGGTGGGATAATCTTAAATATAAAATTAAAAGATATTCTCAAATTTTTTCTTCTAAAATGGCAAAAGAAAATAGAAGAGATTTTTATAGATTAGAAAGGCAAATCAATTTTTTATGTGAAAAAGCTGCTTGTGGTGTAGATATTGATGTAGCTAAGTTAGAAAGTTTGAAACTTGAGTTGTCAGCATATGAATTAGAAAAATGTAGAGGTGCAGTACTCAGATCAAAAGCTATTTGGGCTGTTGAGTCAGATAAATGTACAAAGTATTTTTTAAATTTGGAGAAATATAAACAAGAGAATAATTCTATTAAAGAATTACTAAATGAAAATAATGAATCAGTTTATGCTACTGAAGGTATTTTAGATTTACAATATAAATTTTATAAAGAATTGTACTCATGTGTAGATACAGATAATGATAAAATGTCAGAATTGTTAGATAGTGTAGATACAAAAATAGATGACAATGATTGTAATTTTTGTGATGCTGATATTTCACATGAAGAAATTTTTAAAGCAATAAATCAAATGTCAAAAAATAAAAGTCCAGGGTCTGATGGACTCACAGTTGAGTTTTACTGTCAATTTTATAATGAACTCAGAAATGTTTTATTTGATTTGTTTAATGTTATTGAAAAAGAAGGTGTTTTAGGCAGGTCTATGAAATGTGGAGTGATTAGTCTTATATATAAAAAGAAAGGTGATAAAAAGTCTTTGAAAAATTATAGACCTATTTCATTACTACAGGTTGATTATAAAATATTAGCCAGGATAATGGCAAATAGATTTAAGGTTGTATTGCCTAAGATTGTATCTAATGATCAAACATGTTGTATTATTGGTAGGGATATATCAAATAATATTGCAAATGTAAGAGATATTATAGAACTCATTGAAAAAGATGAACTTGAAGGGTATATAATGAAAATAGATCAGGAAAAAGCATTTGACAGAGTGAGTCATAAATATTTGTTATATGTGTTAAGAAAATATGGATTTGGTGATAGATTTGTAAAATGGATTGAAATATTTTATAATGGTATTAATAGTGCTGTAAAATGTAATGGATTTTTGACAAACTATTTTCATATTAAAAATGGTATTAGACAAGGCTGTCCTATAAGTGCATTATTGTATGTTTTAGCTGCTGAGCCTTTACATAATAAGATTGTTAAAAATGATTTGATAAAAGGTATTGTTATTCCAAATAGTGGAAAAGAAGGATTAATTTTTCAACATGCAGACGATACAACTTTATCTGTTTGTAATAAACAATCTATATCAGAAGTTTTTAAAGTTTTTGATTTATATAGTAGAGCAACTGGTGCTAAAATTAATAGACAAAAATCTGAAATTTTATGTGTTGGAAAGGGAGAATTGTCACCTGTAGAAAAACAGGAGTATGGTTTACAAGTATGTGATAATAATGTACAGTTACTTGGTGTTTATGTTGGAAAAAACAGAAATATATGTGATGATCTAAATTGGAAAGAAAAGATATCAAAATTGAAATCTCTTTTGAATATATGGTTACAAAGGCAATTAACATTGCAGGGTAGAGTTGTTGTTGTAAATACGTTAATGATGTCTAGATTTTGGTACACTCTTTTTGTATCCTCTATCCCGGAATGGGCTTATAATGAGATAAAGATTTTATGTGTTAATTTTGTATGGAATAAGAGATCTCATTTGGTGAATTATAATGTTATAATAAATCATAAATGTAATGGAGGTTTGCAATTAGTTGATATGAAATGTAAAATACATGCATTTAGACTAAAGTTTTTAGGAAGATTGATAAATGATGAATATGATGTACTATGGAAGCATACTTTTCTATACTTTGTGTCAAAGATTTATAATATGAATCTTGGTTTAGAAGTCTTGTTTATGCAAGTACCACGTTGTGAATTAAAATGTTTACCGATTGTGTATATTGAAATGTTAGAAGCTTGGTATATCTTGAGACAGAAGTCTGAATTGAAATTGAGTGTAGAAAATATATATGACCAACCATTGTTTAGGAATCCAGAGATTGTATTGAAGGATAAACCAATACTTTGGTATGATTTTATAAATGCTGGTATTATATCTCTTAAGGATATATGTTATGAGGTTAAAACAGGGTTTTTACCTGATTGTGCTGTTGTTGAAATAATACAAAATGTATTTGAAAATGCAAATGTAAAGAATGTAATTGATCGTTATCATTGTTTAATTTGTGCAATTCCTGATGACTGGAAGCAGACCGTGCAACGTGAATTGCATTATAGGAATGCAAAAAGAACAATAGACATTTCTGTTATTATTAATCATGTACCATTTGAGTTACCATTGTGTACTGTTAAAAAGCTGTATAA
Source organism: Mytilus trossulus (assembly GCF_036588685.1). NCBI lineage: Eukaryota > Metazoa > Mollusca > Bivalvia > Mytilida > Mytilidae > Mytilus > Mytilus trossulus. The sequence continues at coordinate 5,783,101 of NC_086382.1, forward strand.
TTGTTTATTAGATGATAATTGTAAAGATCCATGTGGTGTTGAAATGTGGAAAACACTGTTCAATATTGATGATAATGACATTAGTAAAATGTGGTGTAATGTAAATTTATTCTGGAAACCTGCAAAGTGTATTGAATTAGATTACAAAATACTTCATAATTGTATATTTACTAAAAGTAAATTTAAAAGAATTGGATGGTCAGATGATGATTTATGTGATGTTTGTGGTAGTGAAATTGAAGATCTATTACATATGTTAATAAACTGTGATGAACTGTTAGAATTTCATAACTATTTGTCTGAACTGTTTGTAAAATTATTTGAAAATTGCGATTCTGACAAAATAAGTGGTGTACAAAGTGAACATTTGCTACTATTTGGGTTAAATTGGAAAATGAAAGGTGTTAATGACAGTTTTGTTAACTTTCTGCTTTCAACTGCAAGATATTGTATATTTAGAAGAAGGAATATTATTATGAATGGCAAAACAAATGTTAATTTAGTTCAACTTTTTAAGTACGCACTGAAACATTATGTCATGTATTTTTATGTGTATATGTGTCAAAAAGGTAAAATGAAGTCTTTATTTGAAAAGAAATTTTTGCTTGATAATCCTCTGGTTAAAGAAGAAGATGATGATATAATATTTAAATTGTAGTAATTGTAAAATTGAAAATGTAAACTGATTGTGTCATGTAGACATTTATACAGAAGCTTGAAATTGAATGTTATAGACATTTTGAATTGATATTGACACTTGTGATAATGTTTTATGTATTTTAATGTGTATAATATGATGTCTTATTTTAATAAAGATAAAAAAAAAGGCGCCAGACTCAAGGTTAATACCTTCCCATTCGTGGGAATGAGTGTTCTGGTCCACTTATGTGGGCGTGGGTTCGAATCCCACATCTGACACCATATATTTTTGATCACTTTCTACACTTCATTTGTAACATGGTTTCATGAAATGGTCTTTTGCCAATTTGTTAACGGTTAAACCTTTAGTGTATAGAAAAAGCTATTACGAAAGAAAAAAAACCTCATATGCGACATTTATGTTAATATTCTTTCTTGTCCAAATCAGAGTGTCATAATTTAGTACGGTTATCAATTGCTGAACGATCAGTGGATTGAAAATAGCTTATGTAAACTCAGTTTGAGGAAAGAGCCAAATGAATCCTCAATAATCAAAAATAGATTTTACATAGTGGGTAGAACGTTAAAACGGAGGAGTGAGTTTTTAGGGCGGGAGAAGAAATTGTTCACTCTTGAATGCTATCCTTTTCCCAAAGAACGCTGAATTAACTTCATGTTTGTATTTTTAAGTTCGTGGATTGGATTTTCCCAACCACCGTTCAATACGCCTGAAGTCCGTGCAAATGTATAGCCGACTGGTGTGTCCAAAATGCAAACGGAAAAAAATATAGGTACTGACTGAAAGCATCAAGTGCATGAAAGTAGATAATTCGCAATTTGTATTCAGTTGGAAACGGGTAATATTTATTATCGTTCATTTGTAAGAATGTTTAAAAAAAAAAAAAAAACCACACACACATCGTTCGCGTTCTTAGCTAGCTAGCTCTCTCTCTCAAAATACTTGACAGGGTCGGAAAGAGTCTTTCATTCTTTTGGATAGAAAAATTGAACTGTTCAGTAAAAAATTCTTGGCAGCGGTGGGATTCGAACCCACGCCTCAATGAGACTGGTGCCTAAAACCAGCGCCTTAGACCGCTCGGCCACGCTACCTTACGACTTTTCTGCTGATATTTTATATATTTGTCAACTGGCTTCGTAAAAAAAAAGAATGTCGGTTTGTTTAGTTTGCCCTATACGGTTCTAGTGGGAAGTGTTCAAGTGAGAATTGAGGCTTAGGGAGTAAAAGAAAGTGAGACGAAATGAATGGCCCATCTTCAACTCCATTTGGAACAATTTTGAGTAATCATATAAAACGTCCATTTGGCAGATGAAAAAAAGGTTAGAAATGAGGAAACATTTCCTCAAATCTAAAATGCGCCAATTACGAATTTAATTAAAAACCAAAAGGACAAGTTATTCAGTTATAATGTTTTCCGTACCTTAGACGATGGTTAACTATTAAAATTAGCCGGATTGTTGTCATGTCAGGTTGGCCGAGTGGTCTAAGGCGCCAGACTCAAGGTTAATACCTTCCCATTCGTGGGAATGAGTGTTCTGGTCCACTTATGTGGGCGTGGGTTCGAATCCCACATCTGACACCATATATTTTTGATCACTTTCTACACTTCATTTGTAACATGGTTTCATGAAATGGTCTTTTGCCAATTTGTTAACGGTTAAACCTTTAGTGTATAGAAAAAGCTATTACGAAAGAAAAAAAACCTCATATGCGACATTTATGTTAATATTCTTTCTTGTCCAAATCAGAGTGTCATAATTTAGTACGGTTATCAATTGCTGAACGATCAGTGGATTGAAAATAGCTTATGTAAACTCAGTTTGAGGAAAGAGCCAAATGAATCCTCAATAATCAAAAATAGATTTTACATAGTGGGTAGAACGTTAAAACGGAGGAGTGAGTTTTTAGGGCGGGAGAAGAAATTGTTCACTCTTGAATGCTATCCTTTTCCCAAAGAACGCTGAATTAACTTCATGTTTGTATTTTTAAGTTCGTGGATTGGATTTTCCCAACCACCGTTCAATACGCCTGAAGTCCGTGCAAATGTATAGCCGACTGGTGTGTCCAAAATGCAAACGGAAAAAAATATAGGTACTGACTGAAAGCATCAAGTGCATGAAAGTAGATAATTCGCAATTTGTATTCAGTTGGAAACGGGTAATATTTATTATCGTTCATTTGTAAGAATGTTTAAAAAAAAAAAAAAAACCACACACACATCGTTCGCGTTCTTAGCTAGCTAGCTCTCTCTCTCAAAATACTTGACAGGGTCGGAAAGAGTCTTTCATTCTTTTGGATAGAAAAATTGAACTGTTCAGTAAAAAATTCTTGGCAGCGGTGGGATTCGAACCCACGCCTCAATGAGACTGGTGCCTAAAACCAGCGCCTTAGACCGCTCGGCCACGCTACCTTACGACTTTTCTGCTGATATTTTATATATTTGTCAACTGGCTTCGTAAAAAAAAAGAATGTCGGTTTGTTTAGTTTGCCCTATACGGTTCTAGTGGGAAGTGTTCAAGTGAGAATTGAGGCTTAGGGAGTAAAAGAAAGTGAGACGAAATGAATGGCCCATCTTCAACTCCATTTGGAACAATTTTGAGTAATCATATAAAACGTCCATTTGGCAGATGAAAAAAAGGTTAGAAATGAGGAAACATTTCCTCAAATCTAAAATGCGCCAATTACGAATTTAATTAAAAACCAAAAGGACAAGTTATTCAGTTATAATGTTTTCCGTACCTTAGACGATGGTTAACTATTAAAATTAGCCGGATTGTTGTCATGTCAGGTTGGCCGAGTGGTCTAAGGCGCCAGACTCAAGGTTAATACCTTCCCATTCGTGGGAATGAGTGTTCTGGTCCACTTATGTGGGCGTGGGTTCGAATCCCACATCTGACACCATATATTTTTGATCACTTTCTACACTTCATTTGTAACATGGTTTCATGAAATGGTCTTTTGCCAATTTGTTAACGGTTAAACCTTTAGTGTATAGAAAAAGCTATTACGAAAGAAAAAAAACCTCATATGCGACATTTATGTTAATATTCTTTCTTGTCCAAATCAGAGTGTCATAATTTAGTACGGTTATCAATTGCTGAACGATCAGTGGATTGAAAATAGCTTATGTAAACTCAGTTTGAGGAAAGAGCCAAATGAATCCTCAATAATCAAAAATAGATTTTACATAGTGGGTAGAACGTTAAAACGGAGGAGTGAGTTTTTAGGGCGGGAGAAGAAATTGTTCACTCTTGAATGCTATCCTTTTCCCAAAGAACGCTGAATTAACTTCATGTTTGTATTTTTAAGTTCGTGGATTGGATTTTCCCAACCACCGTTCAATACGCCTGAAGTCCGTGCAAATGTATAGCCGACTGGTGTGTCCAAAATGCAAACGGAAAAAAATATAGGTACTGACTGAAAGCATCAAGTGCATGAAAGTAGATAATTCGCAATTTGTATTCAGTTGGAAACGGGTAATATTTATTATCGTTCATTTGTAAGAATGTTTAAAAAAAAAAAAAAAAACACACACACATCGTTCGCGTTCTTAGCTAGCTAGCTCTCTCTCTCAAAATACTTGACAGGGTCGGAAAGAGTCTTTCATTCTTTTGGATAGAAAAATTGAACTGTTCAGTAAAAAATTCTTGGCAGCGGTGGGATTCGAACCCACGCCTCAATGAGACTGGTGCCTAAAACCAGCGCCTTAGACCGCTCGGCCACGCTACCTTACGACTTTTCTGCTGATATTTTATATATTTGTCAACTGGCTTCGTAAAAAAAAAGAATGTCGGTTTGTTTAGTTTGCCCTATACGGTTCTAGTGGGAAGTGTTCAAGTGAGAATTGAGGCTTAGGGAGTAAAAGAAAGTGAGACGAAATGAATGGCCCATCTTCAACTCCATTTGGAACAATTTTGAGTAATCATATAAAACGTCCATTTGGCAGATGAAAAAAAGGTTAGAAATGAGGAAACATTTCCTCAAATCTAAAATGCGCCAATTACGAATTTAATTAAAAACCAAAAGGACAAGTTATTCAGTTATAATGTTTTCCGTACCTTAGACGATGGTTAACTATTAAAATTAGCCGGATTGTTGTCATGTCAGGTTGGCCGAGTGGTCTAAGGCGCCAGACTCAAGGTTAATACCTTCCCATTCGTGGGAATGAGTGTTCTGGTCCACTTATGTGGGCGTGGGTTCGAATCCCACATCTGACACCATATATTTTTGATCACTTTCTACACTTCATTTGTAACATGGTTTCATGAAATGGTCTTTTGCCAATTTGTTAACGGTTAAACCTTTAGTGTATAGAAAAAGCTATTACGAAAGAAAAAAAACCTCATATGCGACATTTATGTTAATATTCTTTCTTGTCCAAATCAGAGTGTCATAATTTAGTACGGTTATCAATTGCTGAACGATCAGTGGATTGAAAATAGCTTATGTAAACTCAGTTTGAGGAAAGAGCCAAATGAATCCTCAATAATCAAAAATAGATTTTACATAGTGGGTAGAACGTTAAAACGGAGGAGTGAGTTTTTAGGGCGGGAGAAGAAATTGTTCTCTCTTGAATGCTATCCTTTTCCCAAAGAACGCTGAATTAACTTCATGTTTGTATTTTTAAGTTCGTGGATTGGATTTTCCCAACCACCGTTCAATACGCCTGAAGTCCGTGCAAATGTATAGCCGACTGGTGTGTCCAAAATGCAAACGGAAAAAAATATAGGTACTGACTGAAAGCATCAAGTGCATGAAAGTAGATAATTCGCAATTTGTATTCAGTTGGAAACGGGTAATATTTATTATCGTTCATTTGTAAGAATGTTTAAAAAAAAAAAAAAACCACACACACATCGTTCGCGTTCTTAGCTAGCTAGCTCTCTCTCTCAAAATACTTGACAGGGTCGGAAAGAGTCTTTCATTCTTTTGGATAGAAAAATTGAACTGTTCAGTAAAAAATTCTTGGCAGCGGTGGGATTCGAACCCACGCCTCAATGAGACTGGTGCCTAAAACCAGCGCCTTAGACCGCTCGGCCACGCTACCTTACGACTTTTCTGCTGATATTTTATATATTTGTCAACTGGCTTCGTAAAAAAAAAGAATGTCGGTTTGTTTAGTTTGCCCTATACGGTTCTAGTGGGAAGTGTTCAAGTGAGAATTGAGGCTTAGGGAGTAAAAGAAAGTGAGACGAAATGAATGGCCCATCTTCAACTCCATTTGGAACAATTTTGAGTAATCATATAAAACGTCCATTTGGCAGATGAAAAAAAGGTTAGAAATGAGGAAACATTTCCTCAAATCTAAAATGCGCCAATTACGAATTTAATTAAAAACCAAAAGGACAAGTTATTCAGTTATAATGTTTTCCGTACCTTAGACGATGGTTAACTATTAAAATTAGCCGGATTGTTGTCATGTCAGGTTGGCCGAGTGGTCTAAGGCGCCAGACTCAAGGTTAATACCTTCCCATTCGTGGGAATGAGTGTTCTGGTCCACTTATGTGGGCGTGGGTTCGAATCCCACATCTGACACCATATATTTTTGATCACTTTCTACACTTCATTTGTAACATGGTTTCATGAAATGGTCTTTTGCCAATTTGTTAACGGTTAAACCTTTAGTGTATAGAAAAAGCTATTACGAAAGAAAAAAAACCTCATATGCGACATTTATGTTAATATTCTTTCTTGTCCAAATCAGAGTGTCATAATTTAGTACGGTTATCAATTGCTGAACGATCAGTGGATTGAAAATAGCTTATGTAAACTCAGTTTGAGGAAAGAGCCAAATGAATCCTCAATAATCAAAAATAGATTTTACATAGTGGGTAGAACGTTAAAACGGAGGAGTGAGTTTTTAGGGCGGGAGAAGAAATTGTTCACTCTTGAATGCTATCCTTTTCCCAAAGAACGCTGAATTAACTTCATGTTTGTATTTTTAAGTTCGTGGATTGGATTTTCCCAACCACCGTTCAATACGCCTGAAGTCCGTGCAAAGGGTGCTATAAACAGTTTCGTATAAAAAACTAGGGGTTATTCCCTGACTAAAAATAACCATGGAGGGAAACCCCTGTTTATTAACTCAATTGGTGCAAAAGTATCATGTTTTTTGTGTTTGATTGTAAAAAATAGTTAATTAGCTTTCAATTAAAACAGGTTTAATGATTGAAATATTTTTAAAAATTAAATTAACTTTACATGTTTTGAGGGGAGACAACTTTGTAAACATCCTGTTTTTTTGGCAGTGAAAATTGAAAACTTATTTGCAGCCACTGTAGCTCTTTTCGGAGCAGGACACCGTACCCTGAAACAAGATTTTTTTGAAAGGCCAGGTAAAAACCTACAAATTTCATACAGTTTTGATTATGAAAAATGTGCATGGATCATGTCTTCATGTCTGTGCACATGACCTGGTTTCAAGTTTTTTCTGTCAAAATTAGAGCTTTTTTCCCCCATGTTTATTGGATGGAATGCTTTTAATATATTAAAAGTACACATTATTTTTATTTCATTATAAACTAGAGAACATTCTGATTCCAGTGATATCAAGTTTTATACAAGTATCTTTATTAATCAGTCCACCACTAAGGGTCACTTATGCATGGTCCCTAAAAATGTGACGTCATAGAAAAAAACCGTTGATTGCACCCAAATGTATAGCCGACTGGTGTGTCCAAAATGCAAACGGAAAAAAATATAGGTACTGACTGAAAGCATCAAGTGCATGAAAGTAGATAATTCGCAATTTGTATTCAGTTGGAAACGGGTAATATTTATTATCGTTCATTTGTAAGAATGTTTAAAAAAAAAAAAAAAAACCACACACACATCGTTCGCGTTCTTAGCTAGCTAGCTCTCTCTCTCAAAATACTTGACAGGGTCGGAAAGAGTCTTTCATTCTTTTGGATAGAAAAATTGAACTGTTCAGTAAAAAATTCTTGGCAGCGGTGGGATTCGAACCCACGCCTCAATGAGACTGGTGCCTAAAACCAGCGCCTTAGACCGCTCGGCCACGCTACCTTACGACTTTTCTGCTGATATTTTATATATTTGTCAACTGGCTTCGTAAAAAAAAAGAATGTCGGTTTGTTTAGTTTGCCCTATACGGTTCTAGTGGGAAGTGTTCAAGTGAGAATTGAGGCTTAGGGAGTAAAAGAAAGTGAGACGAAATGAATGGCCCATCTTCAACTCCATTTGGAACAATTTTGAGTAATCATATAAAACGTCCATTTGGCAGATGAAAAAAAGGTTAGAAATGAGGAAACATTTCCTCAAATCTAAAATGCGCCAATTACGAATTTAATTAAAAACCAAAAGGACAAGTTATTCAGTTATAATGTTTTCCGTACCTTAGACGATGGTTAACTATTAAAATTAGCCGGATTGTTGTCATGTCAGGTTGGCCGAGTGGTCTAAGGCGCCAGACTCAAAGTTAATACCTTCCCATTCGTGGGAATGAGTGTTCTGGTCCACTTATGTGGGCGTGGGTTCGAATCCCACATCTGACACCATATATTTTTGATCACTTTCTACACTTCATTTGTAACATGGTTTCATGAAATGGTCTTTTGCCAATTTGTTAACGGTTAAACCTTTAGTGTATAGAAAAAGCTATTACGAAAGAAAAAAAACCTCATATGCGACATTTATGTTAATATTCTTTCTTGTCCAAATCAGAGTGTCATAATTTAGTACGGTTATCAATTGCTGAACGATCAGTGGATTGAAAATAGCTTATGTAAACTCAGTTTGAGGAAAGAGCCAAATGAATCCTCAATAATCAAAAATAGATTTTACATAGTGGGTAGAACGTTAAAACGGAGGAGTGAGTTTTTAGGGCGGGAGAAGAAATTGTTCACTCTTGAATGCTATCCTTTTCCCAAAGAACGCTGAATTAACTTCATGTTTGTATTTTTAAGTTCGTGGATTGGATTTTCCCAACCACCGTTCAATACGCCTGAAGTCCGTGCAAATGTATAGCCGACTGGTGTGTCCAAAATGCAAACGGAAAAAAATATAGGTACTGACTGAAAGCATCAAGTGCATGAAAGTAGATAATTCGCAATTTGTATTCAGTTGGAAACGGGTAATATTTATTATCGTTCATTTGTAAGAATGTTTAAAAAAAAAAAAAAAAACACACACACATCGTTCGCGTTCTTAGCTAGCTAGCTCTCTCTCTCAAAATACTTGACAGGGTCGGAAAGAGTCTTTCATTCTTTTGGATAGAAAAATTGAACTGTTCAGTAAAAAATTCTTGGCAGCGGTGGGATTCGAACCCACGCCTCAATGAGACTGGTGCCTAAAACCAGCGCCTTAGACCGCTCGGCCACGCTACCTTACGACTTTTCTGCTGATATTTTATATATTTGTCAACTGGCTTCGTAAAAAAAAAGAATGTCGGTTTGTTTAGTTTGCCCTATACGGTTCTAGTGGGAAGTGTTCAAGTGAGAATTGAGGCTTAGGGAGTAAAAGAAAGTGAGACGAAATGAATGGCCCATCTTCAACTCCATTTGGAACAATTTTGAGTAATCATATAAAACGTCCATTTGGCAGATGAAAAAAAGGTTAGAAATGAGGAAACATTTCCTCAAATCTAAAATGCGCCAATTACGAATTTAATTAAAAACCAAAAGGACAAGTTATTCAGTTATAATGTTTTCCGTACCTTAGACGATGGTTAACTATTAAAATTAGCCGGATTGTTGTCATGTCAGGTTGGCCGAGTGGTCTAAGGCGCCAGACTCAAGGTTAATACCTTCCCATTCGTGGGAATGAGTGTTCTGGTCCACTTATGTGGGCGTGGGTTCGAATCCCACATCTGACACCATATATTTTTGATCACTTTCTACACTTCATTTGTAACATGGTTTCATGAAATGGTCTTTTGCCAATTTGTTAACGGTTAAACCTTTAGTGTATAGAAAAAGCTATTACGAAAGAAAAAAAACCTCATATGCGACATTTATGTTAATATTCTTTCTTGTCCAAATCAGAGTGTCATAATTTAGTACGGTTATCAATTGCTGAACGATCAGTGGATTGAAAATAGCTTATGTAAACTCAGTTTGAGGAAAGAGCCAAATGAATCCTCAATAATCAAAAATAGATTTTACATAGTGGGTAGAACGTTAAAACGGAGGAGTGAGTTTTTAGGGCGGGAGAAGAAATTGTTCTCTCTTGAATGCTATCCTTTTCCCAAAGAACGCTGAATTAACTTCATGTTTGTATTTTTAAGTTCGTGGATTGGATTTTCCCAACCACCGTTCAATACGCCTGAAGTCCGTGCAAATGTATAGCCGACTGGTGTGTCCAAAATGCAAACGGAAAAAAATATAGGTACTGACTGAAAGCATCAAGTGCATGAAAGTAGATAATTCGCAATTTGTATTCAGTTGGAAACGGGTAATATTTATTATCGTTCATTTGTAAGAATGTTTAAAAAAAAAAAAAAACCACACACACATCGTTCGCGTTCTTAGCTAGCTAGCTCTCTCTCTCAAAATACTTGACAGGGTCGGAAAGAGTCTTTCATTCTTTTGGATAGAAAAATTGAACTGTTCAGTAAAAAATTCTTGGCAGCGGTGGGATTCGAACCCACGCCTCAATGAGACTGGTGCCTAAAACCAGCGCCTTAGACCGCTCGGCCACGCTACCTTACGACTTTTCTGCTGATATTTTATATATTTGTCAACTGGCTTCGTAAAAAAAAAGAATGTCGGTTTGTTTAGTTTGCCCTATACGGTTCTAGTGGGAAGTGTTCAAGTGAGAATTGAGGCTTAGGGAGTAAAAGAAAGTGAGACGAAATGAATGGCCCATCTTCAACTCCATTTGGAACAATTTTGAGTAATCATATAAAACGTCCATTTGGCAGATGAAAAAAAGGTTAGAAATGAGGAAACATTTCCTCAAATCTAAAATGCGCCAATTACGAATTTAATTAAAAACCAAAAGGACAAGTTATTCAGTTATAATGTTTTCCGTACCTTAGACGATGGTTAACTATTAAAATTAGCCGGATTGTTGTCATGTCAGGTTGGCCGAGTGGTCTAAGGCGCCAGACTCAAGGTTAATACCTTCCCATTCGTGGGAATGAGTGTTCTGGTCCACTTATGTGGGCGTGGGTTCGAATCCCACATCTGACACCATATATTTTTGATCACTTTCTACACTTCATTTGTAACATGGTTTCATGAAATGGTCTTTTGCCAATTTGTTAACGGTTAAACCTTTAGTGTATAGAAAAAGCTATTACGAAAGAAAAAAAACCTCATATGCGACATTTATGTTAATATTCTTTCTTGTCCAAATCAGAGTGTCATAATTTAGTACGGTTATCAATTGCTGAACGATCAGTGGATTGAAAATAGCTTATGTAAACTCAGTTTGAGGAAAGAGCCAAATGAATCCTCAATAATCAAAAATAGATTTTACATAGTGGGTAGAACGTTAAAACGGAGGAGTGAGTTTTTAGGGCGGGAGAAGAAATTGTTCACTCTTGAATGCTATCCTTTTCCCAAAGAACGCTGAATTAACTTCATGTTTGTATTTTTAAGTTCGTGGATTGGATTTTCCCAACCACCGTTCAATACGCCTGAAGTCCGTGCAAAGGGTGCTATAAACAGTTTCGTATAAAAAACTAGGGGTTATTCCCTGACTAAAAATAACCATGGAGGGAAACCCCTGTTTATTAACTCAATTGGTGCAAAAGTATCATGTTTTTTGTGTTTGATTGTAAAAAATAGTTAATTAGCTTTCAATTAAAACAGGTTTAATGATTGAAATATTTTTAAAAATTAAATTAACTTTACATGTTTTGAGGGGAGACAACTTTGTAAACATCCTGTTTTTTTGGCAGTGAAAATTGAAAACTTATTTGCAGCCACTGTAGCTCTTTTCGGAGCAGGAAACCGTACCCTGAAACAAGATTTTTTTGAAAGGCCAGGTAAAAACCTACAAATTTCATACAGTTTTGATTATGAAAAATGTGCATGGATCATGTCTTCATGTCTGTGCACATGACCTGGTTTCAAGTTTTTTCTGTCAAAATTAGAGCTTTTTTCCCCCATGTTTATTGGATGGAATGCTTTTAATATATTAAAAGTACACATTATTTTTATTTCATTATAAACTAGAGAACATTCTGATTCCAGTGATATCAAGTTTTATACAAGTATCTTTATTAATCAGTCCACCACTAAGGGTCACTTATGCATGGTCCCTAAAAATGTGACGTCATAGAAAAAAACCGTTGATTGCACCCTTAAAGGGACAAATATATATTAAAGTGATGTTTTAGCATAGAAAAGTGCATGCGAATGGAGTAAAATAATTCTGAAAAATATTGTACAGCATGTATACATTAATTTAAAAGCATCAGTTTGGTATATTTAATGCAAATATTACAGATTTGTACATAGCAACCAGAAATAAGAAAACCAGACTCTGCGCGAATATTGAAGTTTTTTGCATCTTTTTGCGACGTCATGATTTTTTATTCAATCTCTCATATATTTGAAACCATAGGTTGCACATTTAAAGTGTAGATATTTTCTACTTTGACCTTTACTACTGATCAGTGTGACATAAATCTTAATTCATTATATTATATATTTGGTACTTTTTATAGTCTTAAAGGTACATGTGCCATTCCTAAGAAAAACACTTTTTCCATATTTTTCTCAACTCAGCTATAACTTAGTTCACATAATACTAGGGACAAAATATATTTCAAGTAACTTTAGTCATGCTTATTTCATAGTTTTTATTCTATTTATTCAAAAGAAACCCTATTTTATGAATTATTTTCTTTGTAAAACTGATGAAAATGAGATACAGGAAATGTTTGGAATTAGCTGGTTTAACTGTTTGCCACTGGCCAATATGTCAGTACTACGCAACATGAGAAAAGAGCTGTATTATCACTATTCGTGGTCACAATCCTTAAAGTAAGACATCATTTTAATCGGTATAGTGTACAGATTCAGAAAAGCTAAGAAATTTTAATATATTGAATATAAAGTTTTGCCTTAAGGGTGCTATAAACAGTTTCGTATAAAAAACTAGGGGTTATTCCCTGACTAAAAATAACCATGGAGGGAAACCCCTGTTTATTAACTCAATTGGTGCAAAAGTATCATGTTTTTTGTGTTTGATTGTAAAAAATAGTTAATTAGCTTTCAATTAAAACAGGTTTAATGATTGAAATATTTTTAAAAATTAAATTAACTTTACATGTTTTGAGGGGAGACAACTTTGTAAACATCCTGTTTTTTTGGCAGTGAAAATTGAAAACTTATTTGCAGCCACTGTAGCTCTTTTCGGAGCAGGAAACCGTACCCTGAAACAAGATTTTTTTGAAAGGCCAGGTAAAAACCTACAAATTTCATACAGTTTTGATTATGAAAAATGTGCATGGATCATGTCTTCATGTCTGTGCACATGACCTGGTTTCAAGTTTTTTCTGTCAAAATTAGAGCTTTTTTCCCCCATGTTTATTGGATGGAATGCTTTTAATATATTAAAAGTACACATTATTTTTATTTCATTATAAACTAGAGAACATTCTGATTCCAGTGATATCAAGTTTTATACAAGTATCTTTATTAATCAGTCCACCACTAAGGGTCACTTATGCATGGTCCCTAAAAATGTGACGTCATAGAAAAAAACCGTTGATTGCACCCTTAAAGGGACAAATATATATTAAAGTGATGTTTTAGCATAGAAAAGTGCATGCGAATGGAGTAAAATAATTCTGAAAAATATTGTACAGCATGTATACATTAATTTAAAAGCATCAGTTTGGTATATTTAATGCAAATATTACAGATTTGTACATAGCAACCAGAAATAAGAAAACCAGACTCTGCGCGAATATTGAAGTTTTTTGCATCTTTTTGCGACGTCATGATTTTTTATTCAATCTCTCATATATTTGAAACCATAGGTTGCACATTTAAAGTGTAGATATTTTCTACTTTGACCTTTACTACTGATCAGTGTGACATAAATCTTAATTCATTATATTATATATTTGGTACTTTTTATAGTCTTAAAGGTACATGTGCCATTCCTAAGAAAAACACTTTTTCCATATTTTTCTCAACTCAGCTATAACTTAGTTCACATAATACTAGGGACAAAATATATTTCAAGTAACTTTAGTCATGCTTATTTCATAGTTTTTATTCTATTTATTCAAAAGAAACCCTATTTTATGAATTATTTTCTTTGTAAAACTGATGAAAATGAGATACAGGAAATGTTTGGAATTAGCTGGTTTAACTGTTTGCCACTGGCCAATATGTCAGTACTACGCAACATGAGAAAAGAGCTGTATTATCACTATTCGTGGTCACAATCCTTAAAGTAAGACATCATTTTAATCGGTATAGTGTACAGATTCAGAAAAGCTAAGAAATTTTAATATATTGAATATAAAGTTTTGCCTTAAGGGTGCTATAAACAGTTTCGTATAAAAAACTAGGGGTTATTCCCTGACTAAAAATAACCATGGAGGGAAACCCCTGTTTATTAACTCAATTGGTGCAAAAGTATCATGTTTTTTGTGTTTGATTGTAAAAAATAGTTAATTAGCTTTCAATTAAAACAGGTTTAATGATTGAAATATTTTTAAAAATTAAATTAACTTTACATGTTTTGAGGGGAGACAACTTTGTAAACATCCTGTTTTTTTGGCAGTGAAAATTGAAAACTTATTTGCAGCCACTGTAGCTCTTTTCGGAGCAGGAAACCGTACCCTGAAACAAGATTTTTTTGAAAGGCCAGGTAAAAACCTACAAATTTCATACAGTTTTGATTATGAAAAATGTGCATGGATCATGTCTTCATGTCTGTGCACATGACCTGGTTTCAAGTTTTTTCTGTCAAAATTAGAGCTTTTTTCCCCCATGTTTATTGGATGGAATGCTTTTAATATATTAAAAGTACACATTATTTTTATTTCATTATAAACTAGAGAACATTCTGATTCCAGTGATATCAAGTTTTATACAAGTATCTTTATTAATCAGTCCACCACTAAGGGTCACTTATGCATGGTCCCTAAAAATGTGACGTCATAGAAAAAAACCGTTGATTGCACCCTTAAAGGGACAAATATATATTAAAGTGATGTTTTAGCATAGAAAAGTGCATGCGAATGGAGTAAAATAATTCTGAAAAATATTGTACAGCATGTATACATTAATTTAAAAGCATCAGTTTGGTATATTTAATGCAAATATTACAGATTTGTACATAGCAACCAGAAATAAGAAAACCAGACTCTGCGCGAATATTGAAGTTTTTTGCATCTTTTTGCGACGTCATGATTTTTTATTCAATCTCTCATATATTTGAAACCATAGGTTGCACATTTAAAGTGTAGATATTTTCTACTTTGACCTTTACTACTGATCAGTGTGACATAAATCTTAATTCATTATATTATATATTTGGTACTTTTTATAGTCTTAAAGGTACATGTGCCATTCCTAAGAAAAACACTTTTTCCATATTTTTCTCAACTCAGCTATAACTTAGTTCACATAATACTAGGGACAAAATATATTTCAAGTAACTTTAGTCATGCTTATTTCATAGTTTTTATTCTATTTATTCAAAAGAAACCCTATTTTATGAATTATTTTCTTTGTAAAACTGATGAAAATGAGATACAGGAAATGTTTGGAATTAGCTGGTTTAACTGTTTGCCACTGGCCAATATGTCAGTACTACGCAACATGAGAAAAGAGCTGTATTATCACTATTCGTGGTCACAATCCTTAAAGTAAGACATCATTTTAATCGGTATAGTGTACAGATTCAGAAAAGCTAAGAAATTTTAATATATTGAATATAAAGTTTTGCCTTAAGGGTGCTATAAACAGTTTCGTATAAAAAACTAGGGGTTATTCCCTGACTAAAAATAACCATGGAGGGAAACCCCTGTTTATTAACTCAATTGGTGCAAAAGTATCATGTTTTTTGTGTTTGATTGTAAAAAATAGTTAATTAGCTTTCAATTAAAACAGGTTTAATGATTGAAATATTTTTAAAAATTAAATTAACTTTACATGTTTTGAGGGGAGACAACTTTGTAAACATCCTGTTTTTTTGGCAGTGAAAATTGAAAACTTATTTGCAGCCACTGTAGCTCTTTTCGGAGCAGGAAACCGTACCCTGAAACAAGATTTTTTTGAAAGGCCAGGTAAAAACCTACAAATTTCATACAGTTTTGATTATGAAAAATGTGCATGGATCATGTCTTCATGTCTGTGCACATGACCTGGTTTCAAGTTTTTTCTGTCAAAATTAGAGCTTTTTTCCCCCATGTTTATTGGATGGAATGCTTTTAATATATTAAAAGTACACATTATTTTTATTTCATTATAAACTAGAGAACATTCTGATTCCAGTGATATCAAGTTTTATACAAGTATCTTTATTAATCAGTCCACCACTAAGGGTCACTTATGCATGGTCCCTAAAAATGTGACGTCATAGAAAAAAACCGTTGATTGCACCCAAATGTATAGCCGACTGGTGTGTCCAAAATGCAAACGGAAAAAAATATAGGTACTGACTGAAAGCATCAAGTGCATGAAAGTAGATAATTCGCAATTTGTATTCAGTTGGAAACGGGTAATATTTATTATCGTTCATTTGTAAGAATGTTTAAAAAAAAAAAAAAAAACCACACACACATCGTTCGCGTTCTTAGCTAGCTAGCTCTCTCTCTCAAAATACTTGACAGGGTCGGAAAGAGTCTTTCATTCTTTTGGATAGAAAAATTGAACTGTTCAGTAAAAAATTCTTGGCAGCGGTGGGATTCGAACCCACGCCTCAATGAGACTGGTGCCTAAAACCAGCGCCTTAGACCGCTCGGCCACGCTACCTTACGACTTTTCTGCTGATATTTTATATATTTGTCAACTGGCTTCGTAAAAAAAAAGAATGTCGGTTTGTTTAGTTTGCCCTATACGGTTCTAGTGGGAAGTGTTCAAGTGAGAATTGAGGCTTAGGGAGTAAAAGAAAGTGAGACGAAATGAATGGCCCATCTTCAACTCCATTTGGAACAATTTTGAGTAATCATATAAAACGTCCATTTGGCAGATGAAAAAAAGGTTAGAAATGAGGAAACATTTCCTCAAATCTAAAATGCGCCAATTACGAATTTAATTAAAAACCAAAAGGACAAGTTATTCAGTTATAATGTTTTCCGTACCTTAGACGATGGTTAACTATTAAAATTAGCCGGATTGTTGTCATGTCAGGTTGGCCGAGTGGTCTAAGGCGCCAGACTCAAAGTTAATACCTTCCCATTCGTGGGAATGAGTGTTCTGGTCCACTTATGTGGGCGTGGGTTCGAATCCCACATCTGACACCATATATTTTTGATCACTTTCTACACTTCATTTGTAACATGGTTTCATGAAATGGTCTTTTGCCAATTTGTTAACGGTTAAACCTTTAGTGTATAGAAAAAGCTATTACGAAAGAAAAAAAACCTCATATGCGACATTTATGTTAATATTCTTTCTTGTCCAAATCAGAGTGTCATAATTTAGTACGGTTATCAATTGCTGAACGATCAGTGGATTGAAAATAGCTTATGTAAACTCAGTTTGAGGAAAGAGCCAAATGAATCCTCAATAATCAAAAATAGATTTTACATAGTGGGTAGAACGTTAAAACGGAGGAGTGAGTTTTTAGGGCGGGAGAAGAAATTGTTCACTCTTGAATGCTATCCTTTTCCCAAAGAACGCTGAATTAACTTCATGTTTGTATTTTTAAGTTCGTGGATTGGATTTTCCCAACCACCGTTCAATACGCCTGAAGTCCGTGCAAATGTATAGCCGACTGGTGTGTCCAAAATGCAAACGGAAAAAAATATAGGTACTGACTGAAAGCATCAAGTGCATGAAAGTAGATAATTCGCAATTTGTATTCAGTTGGAAACGGGTAATATTTATTATCGTTCATTTGTAAGAATGTTTAAAAAAAAAAAAAAAAACACACACACATCGTTCGCGTTCTTAGCTAGCTAGCTCTCTCTCTCAAAATACTTGACAGGGTCGGAAAGAGTCTTTCATTCTTTTGGATAGAAAAATTGAACTGTTCAGTAAAAAATTCTTGGCAGCGGTGGGATTCGAACCCACGCCTCAATGAGACTGGTGCCTAAAACCAGCGCCTTAGACCGCTCGGCCACGCTACCTTACGACTTTTCTGCTGATATTTTATATATTTGTCAACTGGCTTCGTAAAAAAAAAGAATGTCGGTTTGTTTAGTTTGCCCTATACGGTTCTAGTGGGAAGTGTTCAAGTGAGAATTGAGGCTTAGGGAGTAAAAGAAAGTGAGACGAAATGAATGGCCCATCTTCAACTCCATTTGGAACAATTTTGAGTAATCATATAAAACGTCCATTTGGCAGATGAAAAAAAGGTTAGAAATGAGGAAACATTTCCTCAAATCTAAAATGCGCCAATTACGAATTTAATTAAAAACCAAAAGGACAAGTTATTCAGTTATAATGTTTTCCGTACCTTAGACGATGGTTAACTATTAAAATTAGCCGGATTGTTGTCATGTCAGGTTGGCCGAGTGGTCTAAGGCGCCAGACTCAAGGTTAATACCTTCCCATTCGTGGGAATGAGTGTTCTGGTCCACTTATGTGGGCGTGGGTTCGAATCCCACATCTGACACCATATATTTTTGATCACTTTCTACACTTCATTTGTAACATGGTTTCATGAAATGGTCTTTTGCCAATTTGTTAACGGTTAAACCTTTAGTGTATAGAAAAAGCTATTACGAAAGAAAAAAAACCTCATATGCGACATTTATGTTAATATTCTTTCTTGTCCAAATCAGAGTGTCATAATTTAGTACGGTTATCAATTGCTGAACGATCAGTGGATTGAAAATAGCTTATGTAAACTCAGTTTGAGGAAAGAGCCAAATGAATCCTCAATAATCAAAAATAGATTTTACATAGTGGGTAGAACGTTAAAACGGAGGAGTGAGTTTTTAGGGCGGGAGAAGAAATTGTTCTCTCTTGAATGCTATCCTTTTCCCAAAGAACGCTGAATTAACTTCATGTTTGTATTTTTAAGTTCGTGGATTGGATTTTCCCAACCACCGTTCAATACGCCTGAAGTCCGTGCAAATGTATAGCCGACTGGTGTGTCCAAAATGCAAACGGAAAAAAATATAGGTACTGACTGAAAGCATCAAGTGCATGAAAGTAGATAATTCGCAATTTGTATTCAGTTGGAAACGGGTAATATTTATTATCGTTCATTTGTAAGAATGTTTAAAAAAAAAAAAAAAACCACACACACATCGTTCGCGTTCTTAGCTAGCTAGCTCTCTCTCTCAAAATACTTGACAGGGTCGGAAAGAGTCTTTCATTCTTTTGGATAGAAAAATTGAACTGTTCAGTAAAAAATTCTTGGCAGCGGTGGGATTCGAACCCACGCCTCAATGAGACTGGTGCCTAAAACCAGCGCCTTAGACCGCTCGGCCACGCTACCTTACGACTTTTCTGCTGATATTTTATATATTTGTCAACTGGCTTCGTAAAAAAAAAGAATGTCGGTTTGTTTAGTTTGCCCTATACGGTTCTAGTGGGAAGTGTTCAAGTGAGAATTGAGGCTTAGGGAGTAAAAGAAAGTGAGACGAAATGAATGGCCCATCTTCAACTCCATTTGGAACAATTTTGAGTAATCATATAAAACGTCCATTTGGCAGATGAAAAAAAGGTTAGAAATGAGGAAACATTTCCTCAAATCTAAAATGCGCCAATTACGAATTTAATTAAAAACCAAAAGGACAAGTTATTCAGTTATAATGTTTTCCGTACCTTAGACGATGGTTAACTATTAAAATTAGCCGGATTGTTGTCATGTCAGGTTGGCCGAGTGGTCTAAGGCGCCAGACTCAAGGTTAATACCTTCCCATTCGTGGGAATGAGTGTTCTGGTCCACTTATGTGGGCGTGGGTTCGAATCCCACATCTGACACCATATATTTTTGATCACTTTCTACACTTCATTTGTAACATGGTTTCATGAAATGGTCTTTTGCCAATTTGTTAACGGTTAAACCTTTAGTGTATAGAAAAAGCTATTACGAAAGAAAAAAAACCTCATATGCGACATTTATGTTAATATTCTTTCTTGTCCAAATCAGAGTGTCATAATTTAGTACGGTTATCAATTGCTGAACGATCAGTGGATTGAAAATAGCTTATGTAAACTCAGTTTGAGGAAAGAGCCAAATGAATCCTCAATAATCAAAAATAGATTTTACATAGTGGGTAGAACGTTAAAACGGAGGAGTGAGTTTTTAGGGCGGGAGAAGAAATTGTTCACTCTTGAATGCTATCCTTTTCCCAAAGAACGCTGAATTAACTTCATGTTTGTATTTTTAAGTTCGTGGATTGGATTTTCCCAACCACCGTTCAATACGCCTGAAGTCCGTGCAAAGGGTGCTATAAACAGTTTCGTATAAAAAACTAGGGGTTATTCCCTGACTAAAAATAACCATGGAGGGAAACCCCTGTTTATTAACTCAATTGGTGCAAAAGTATCATGTTTTTTGTGTTTGATTGTAAAAAATAGTTAATTAGCTTTCAATTAAAACAGGTTTAATGATTGAAATATTTTTAAAAATTAAATTAACTTTACATGTTTTGAGGGGAGACAACTTTGTAAACATCCTGTTTTTTTGGCAGTGAAAATTGAAAACTTATTTGCAGCCACTGTAGCTCTTTTCGGAGCAGGAAACCGTACCCTGAAACAAGATTTTTTTGAAAGGCCAGGTAAAAACCTACAAATTTCATACAGTTTTGATTATGAAAAATGTGCATGGATCATGTCTTCATGTCTGTGCACATGACCTGGTTTCAAGTTTTTTCTGTCAAAATTAGAGCTTTTTTCCCCCATGTTTATTGGATGGAATGCTTTTAATATATTAAAAGTACACATTATTTTTATTTCATTATAAACTAGAGAACATTCTGATTCCAGTGATATCAAGTTTTATACAAGTATCTTTATTAATCAGTCCACCACTAAGGGTCACTTATGCATGGTCCCTAAAAATGTGACGTCATAGAAAAAAACCGTTGATTGCACCCTTAAAGGGACAAATATATATTAAAGTGATGTTTTAGCATAGAAAAGTGCATGCGAATGGAGTAAAATAATTCTGAAAAATATTGTACAGCATGTATACATTAATTTAAAAGCATCAGTTTGGTATATTTAATGCAAATATTACAGATTTGTACATAGCAACCAGAAATAAGAAAACCAGACTCTGCGCGAATATTGAAGTTTTTTGCATCTTTTTGCGACGTCATGATTTTTTATTCAATCTCTCATATATTTGAAACCATAGGTTGCACATTTAAAGTGTAGATATTTTCTACTTTGACCTTTACTACTGATCAGTGTGACATAAATCTTAATTCATTATATTATATATTTGGTACTTTTTATAGTCTTAAAGGTACATGTGCCATTCCTAAGAAAAACACTTTTTCCATATTTTTCTCAACTCAGCTATAACTTAGTTCACATAATACTAGGGACAAAATATATTTCAAGTAACTTTAGTCATGCTTATTTCATAGTTTTTATTCTATTTATTCAAAAGAAACCCTATTTTATGAATTATTTTCTTTGTAAAACTGATGAAAATGAGATACAGGAAATGTTTGGAATTAGCTGGTTTAACTGTTTGCCACTGGCCAATATGTCAGTACTACGCAACATGAGAAAAGAGCTGTATTATCACTATTCGTGGTCACAATCCTTAAAGTAAGACATCATTTTAATCGGTATAGTGTACAGATTCAGAAAAGCTAAGAAATTTTAATATATTGAATATAAAGTTTTGCCTTAAGGGTGCTATAAACAGTTTCGTATAAAAAACTAGGGGTTATTCCCTGACTAAAAATAACCATGGAGGGAAACCCCTGTTTATTAACTCAATTGGTGCAAAAGTATCATGTTTTTTGTGTTTGATTGTAAAAAATAGTTAATTAGCTTTCAATTAAAACAGGTTTAATGATTGAAATATTTTTAAAAATTAAATTAACTTTACATGTTTTGAGGGGAGACAACTTTGTAAACATCCTGTTTTTTTGGCAGTGAAAATTGAAAACTTATTTGCAGCCACTGTAGCTCTTTTCGGAGCAGGAAACCGTACCCTGAAACAAGATTTTTTTGAAAGGCCAGGTAAAAACCTACAAATTTCATACAGTTTTGATTATGAAAAATGTGCATGGATCATGTCTTCATGTCTGTGCACATGACCTGGTTTCAAGTTTTTTCTGTCAAAATTAGAGCTTTTTTCCCCCATGTTTATTGGATGGAATGCTTTTAATATATTAAAAGTACACATTATTTTTATTTCATTATAAACTAGAGAACATTCTGATTCCAGTGATATCAAGTTTTATACAAGTATCTTTATTAATCAGTCCACCACTAAGGGTCACTTATGCATGGTCCCTAAAAATGTGACGTCATAGAAAAAAACCGTTGATTGCACCCTTAAAGGGACAAATATATATTAAAGTGATGTTTTAGCATAGAAAAGTGCATGCGAATGGAGTAAAATAATTCTGAAAAATATTGTACAGCATGTATACATTAATTTAAAAGCATCAGTTTGGTATATTTAATGCAAATATTACAGATTTGTACATAGCAACCAGAAATAAGAAAACCAGACTCTGCGCGAATATTGAAGTTTTTTGCATCTTTTTGCGACGTCATGATTTTTTATTCAATCTCTCATATATTTGAAACCATAGGTTGCACATTTAAAGTGTAGATATTTTCTACTTTGACCTTTACTACTGATCAGTGTGACATAAATCTTAATTCATTATATTATATATTTGGTACTTTTTATAGTCTTAAAGGTACATGTGCCATTCCTAAGAAAAACACTTTTTCCATATTTTTCTCAACTCAGCTATAACTTAGTTCACATAATACTAGGGACAAAATATATTTCAAGTAACTTTAGTCATGCTTATTTCATAGTTTTTATTCTATTTATTCAAAAGAAACCCTATTTTATGAATTATTTTCTTTGTAAAACTGATGAAAATGAGATACAGGAAATGTTTGGAATTAGCTGGTTTAACTGTTTGCCACTGGCCAATATGTCAGTACTACGCAACATGAGAAAAGAGCTGTATTATCACTATTCGTGGTCACAATCCTTAAAGTAAGACATCATTTTAATCGGTATAGTGTACAGATTCAGAAAAGCTAAGAAATTTTAATATATTGAATATAAAGTTTTGCCTTAAGGGTGCTATAAACAGTTTCGTATAAAAAACTAGGGGTTATTCCCTGACTAAAAATAACCATGGAGGGAAACCCCTGTTTATTAACTCAATTGGTGCAAAAGTATCATGTTTTTTGTGTTTGATTGTAAAAAATAGTTAATTAGCTTTCAATTAAAACAGGTTTAATGATTGAAATATTTTTAAAAATTAAATTAACTTTACATGTTTTGAGGGGAGACAACTTTGTAAACATCCTGTTTTTTTGGCAGTGAAAATTGAAAACTTATTTGCAGCCACTGTAGCTCTTTTCGGAGCAGGAAACCGTACCCTGAAACAAGATTTTTTTGAAAGGCCAGGTAAAAACCTACAAATTTCATACAGTTTTGATTATGAAAAATGTGCATGGATCATGTCTTCATGTCTGTGCACATGACCTGGTTTCAAGTTTTTTCTGTCAAAATTAGAGCTTTTTTCCCCCATGTTTATTGGATGGAATGCTTTTAATATATTAAAAGTACACATTATTTTTATTTCATTATAAACTAGAGAACATTCTGATTCCAGTGATATCAAGTTTTATACAAGTATCTTTATTAATCAGTCCACCACTAAGGGTCACTTATGCATGGTCCCTAAAAATGTGACGTCATAGAAAAAAACCGTTGATTGCACCCTTAAAGGGACAAATATATATTAAAGTGATGTTTTAGCATAGAAAAGTGCATGCGAATGGAGTAAAATAATTCTGAAAAATATTGTACAGCATGTATACATTAATTTAAAAGCATCAGTTTGGTATATTTAATGCAAATATTACAGATTTGTACATAGCAACCAGAAATAAGAAAACCAGACTCTGCGCGAATATTGAAGTTTTTTGCATCTTTTTGCGACGTCATGATTTTTTATTCAATCTCTCATATATTTGAAACCATAGGTTGCACATTTAAAGTGTAGATATTTTCTACTTTGACCTTTACTACTGATCAGTGTGACATAAATCTTAATTCATTATATTATATATTTGGTACTTTTTATAGTCTTAAAGGTACATGTGCCATTC
>NC_086382.1:5807242-5834151 GCF_036588685.1 Mytilus trossulus
GGGTCGGAAAGAGTCTTTCATTCTTTTGGATAGAAAAATTGAACTGTTCAGTAAAAAATTCTTGGCAGCGGTGGGATTCGAACCCACGCCTCAATGAGACTGGTGCCTAAAACCAGCGCCTTAGACCGCTCGGCCACGCTACCTTACGACTTTTCTGCTGATATTTTATATATTTGTCAACTGGCTTCGTAAAAAAAAAGAATGTCGGTTTGTTTAGTTTGCCCTATACGGTTCTAGTGGGAAGTGTTCAAGTGAGAATTGAGGCTTAGGGAGTAAAAGAAAGTGAGACGAAATGAATGGCCCATCTTCAACTCCATTTGGAACAATTTTGAGTAATCATATAAAACGTCCATTTGGCAGATGAAAAAAAGGTTAGAAATGAGGAAACATTTCCTCAAATCTAAAATGCGCCAATTACGAATTTAATTAAAAACCAAAAGGACAAGTTATTCAGTTATAATGTTTTCCGTACCTTAGACGATGGTTAACTATTAAAATTAGCCGGATTGTTGTCATGTCAGGTTGGCCGAGTGGTCTAAGGCGCCAGACTCAAGGTTAATACCTTCCCATTCGTGGGAATGAGTGTTCTGGTCCACTTATGTGGGCGTGGGTTCGAATCCCACATCTGACACCATATATTTTTGATCACTTTCTACACTTCATTTGTAACATGGTTTCATGAAATGGTCTTTTGCCAATTTGTTAACGGTTAAACCTTTAGTGTATAGAAAAAGCTATTACGAAAGAAAAAAAACCTCATATGCGACATTTATGTTAATATTCTTTCTTGTCCAAATCAGAGTGTCATAATTTAGTACGGTTATCAATTGCTGAACGATCAGTGGATTGAAAATAGCTTATGTAAACTCAGTTTGAGGAAAGAGCCAAATGAATCCTCAATAATCAAAAATAGATTTTACATAGTGGGTAGAACGTTAAAACGGAGGAGTGAGTTTTTAGGGCGGGAGAAGAAATTGTTCACTCTTGAATGCTATCCTTTTCCCAAAGAACGCTGAATTAACTTCATGTTTGTATTTTTAAGTTCGTGGATTGGATTTTCCCAACCACCGTTCAATACGCCTGAAGTCCGTGCAAATGTATAGCCGACTGGTGTGTCCAAAATGCAAACGGAAAAAAATATAGGTACTGACTGAAAGCATCAAGTGCATGAAAGTAGATAATTCGCAATTTGTATTCAGTTGGAAACGGGTAATATTTATTATCGTTCATTTGTAAGAATGTTTAAAAAAAAAAAAAAACCACACACACATCGTTCGCGTTCTTAGCTAGCTAGCTCTCTCTCTCAAAATACTTGACAGGGTCGGAAAGAGTCTTTCATTCTTTTGGATAGAAAAATTGAACTGTTCAGTAAAAAATTCTTGGCAGCGGTGGGATTCGAACCCACGCCTCAATGAGACTGGTGCCTAAAACCAGCGCCTTAGACCGCTCGGCCACGCTACCTTACGACTTTTCTGCTGATATTTTATATATTTGTCAACTGGCTTCGTAAAAAAAAAGAATGTCGGTTTGTTTAGTTTGCCCTATACGGTTCTAGTGGGAAGTGTTCAAGTGAGAATTGAGGCTTAGGGAGTAAAAGAAAGTGAGACGAAATGAATGGCCCATCTTCAACTCCATTTGGAACAATTTTGAGTAATCATATAAAACGTCCATTTGGCAGATGAAAAAAAGGTTAGAAATGAGGAAACATTTCCTCAAATCTAAAATGCGCCAATTACGAATTTAATTAAAAACCAAAAGGACAAGTTATTCAGTTATAATGTTTTCCGTACCTTAGACGATGGTTAACTATTAAAATTAGCCGGATTGTTGTCATGTCAGGTTGGCCGAGTGGTCTAAGGCGCCAGACTCAAGGTTAATACCTTCCCATTCGTGGGAATGAGTGTTCTGGTCCACTTATGTGGGCGTGGGTTCGAATCCCACATCTGACACCATATATTTTTGATCACTTTCTACACTTCATTTGTAACATGGTTTCATGAAATGGTCTTTTGCCAATTTGTTAACGGTTAAACCTTTAGTGTATAGAAAAAGCTATTACGAAAGAAAAAAAACCTCATATGCGACATTTATGTTAATATTCTTTCTTGTCCAAATCAGAGTGTCATAATTTAGTACGGTTATCAATTGCTGAACGATCAGTGGATTGAAAATAGCTTATGTAAACTCAGTTTGAGGAAAGAGCCAAATGAATCCTCAATAATCAAAAATAGATTTTACATAGTGGGTAGAACGTTAAAACGGAGGAGTGAGTTTTTAGGGCGGGAGAAGAAATTGTTCACTCTTGAATGCTATCCTTTTCCCAAAGAACGCTGAATTAACTTCATGTTTGTATTTTTAAGTTCGTGGATTGGATTTTCCCAACCACCGTTCAATACGCCTGAAGTCCGTGCAAATGTATAGCCGACTGGTGTGTCCAAAATGCAAACGGAAAAAAATATAGGTACTGACTGAAAGCATCAAGTGCATGAAAGTAGATAATTCGCAATTTGTATTCAGTTGGAAACGGGTAATATTTATTATCGTTCATTTGTAAGAATGTTTAAAAAAAAAAAAAAAACCACACACACATCGTTCGCGTTCTTAGCTAGCTAGCTCTCTCTCTCAAAATACTTGACAGGGTCGGAAAGAGTCTTTCATTCTTTTGGATAGAAAAATTGAACTGTTCAGTAAAAAATTCTTGGCAGCGGTGGGATTCGAACCCACGCCTCAATGAGACTGGTGCCTAAAACCAGCGCCTTAGACCGCTCGGCCACGCTACCTTACGACTTTTCTGCTGATATTTTATATATTTGTCAACTGGCTTCGTAAAAAAAAAGAATGTCGGTTTGTTTAGTTTGCCCTATACGGTTCTAGTGGGAAGTGTTCAAGTGAGAATTGAGGCTTAGGGAGTAAAAGAAAGTGAGACGAAATGAATGGCCCATCTTCAACTCCATTTGGAACAATTTTGAGTAATCATATAAAACGTCCATTTGGCAGATGAAAAAAAGGTTAGAAATGAGGAAACATTTCCTCAAATCTAAAATGCGCCAATTACGAATTTAATTAAAAACCAAAAGGACAAGTTATTCAGTTATAATGTTTTCCGTACCTTAGACGATGGTTAACTATTAAAATTAGCCGGATTGTTGTCATGTCAGGTTGGCCGAGTGGTCTAAGGCGCCAGACTCAAGGTTAATACCTTCCCATTCGTGGGAATGAGTGTTCTGGTCCACTTATGTGGGCGTGGGTTCGAATCCCACATCTGACACCATATATTTTTGATCACTTTCTACACTTCATTTGTAACATGGTTTCATGAAATGGTCTTTTGCCAATTTGTTAACGGTTAAACCTTTAGTGTATAGAAAAAGCTATTACGAAAGAAAAAAAACCTCATATGCGACATTTATGTTAATATTCTTTCTTGTCCAAATCAGAGTGTCATAATTTAGTACGGTTATCAATTGCTGAACGATCAGTGGATTGAAAATAGCTTATGTAAACTCAGTTTGAGGAAAGAGCCAAATGAATCCTCAATAATCAAAAATAGATTTTACATAGTGGGTAGAACGTTAAAACGGAGGAGTGAGTTTTTAGGGCGGGAGAAGAAATTGTTCACTCTTGAATGCTATCCTTTTCCCAAAGAACGCTGAATTAACTTCATGTTTGTATTTTTAAGTTCGTGGATTGGATTTTCCCAACCACCGTTCAATACGCCTGAAGTCCGTGCAAATGTATAGCCGACTGGTGTGTCCAAAATGCAAACGGAAAAAAATATAGGTACTGACTGAAAGCATCAAGTGCATGAAAGTAGATAATTCGCAATTTGTATTCAGTTGGAAACGGGTAATATTTATTATCGTTCATTTGTAAGAATGTTTAAAAAAAAAAAAAAAACCACACACACATCGTTCGCGTTCTTAGCTAGCTAGCTCTCTCTCTCAAAATACTTGACAGGGTCGGAAAGAGTCTTTCATTCTTTTGGATAGAAAAATTGAACTGTTCAGTAAAAAATTCTTGGCAGCGGTGGGATTCGAACCCACGCCTCAATGAGACTGGTGCCTAAAACCAGCGCCTTAGACCGCTCGGCCACGCTACCTTACGACTTTTCTGCTGATATTTTATATATTTGTCAACTGGCTTCGTAAAAAAAAAGAATGTCGGTTTGTTTAGTTTGCCCTATACGGTTCTAGTGGGAAGTGTTCAAGTGAGAATTGAGGCTTAGGGAGTAAAAGAAAGTGAGACGAAATGAATGGCCCATCTTCAACTCCATTTGGAACAATTTTGAGTAATCATATAAAACGTCCATTTGGCAGATGAAAAAAAGGTTAGAAATGAGGAAACATTTCCTCAAATCTAAAATGCGCCAATTACGAATTTAATTAAAAACCAAAAGGACAAGTTATTCAGTTATAATGTTTTCCGTACCTTAGACGATGGTTAACTATTAAAATTAGCCGGATTGTTGTCATGTCAGGTTGGCCGAGTGGTCTAAGGCGCCAGACTCAAGGTTAATACCTTCCCATTCGTGGGAATGAGTGTTCTGGTCCACTTATGTGGGCGTGGGTTCGAATCCCACATCTGACACCATATATTTTTGATCACTTTCTACACTTCATTTGTAACATGGTTTCATGAAATGGTCTTTTGCCAATTTGTTAACGGTTAAACCTTTAGTGTATAGAAAAAGCTATTACGAAAGAAAAAAAACCTCATATGCGACATTTATGTTAATATTCTTTCTTGTCCAAATCAGAGTGTCATAATTTAGTACGGTTATCAATTGCTGAACGATCAGTGGATTGAAAATAGCTTATGTAAACTCAGTTTGAGGAAAGAGCCAAATGAATCCTCAATAATCAAAAATAGATTTTACATAGTGGGTAGAACGTTAAAACGGAGGAGTGAGTTTTTAGGGCGGGAGAAGAAATTGTTCACTCTTGAATGCTATCCTTTTCCCAAAGAACGCTGAATTAACTTCATGTTTGTATTTTTAAGTTCGTGGATTGGATTTTCCCAACCACCGTTCAATACGCCTGAAGTCCGTGCAAATGTATAGCCGACTGGTGTGTCCAAAATGCAAACGGAAAAAAATATAGGTACTGACTGAAAGCATCAAGTGCATGAAAGTAGATAATTCGCAATTTGTATTCAGTTGGAAACGGGTAATATTTATTATCGTTCATTTGTAAGAATGTTTAAAAAAAAAAAAAAAACCACACACACATCGTTCGCGTTCTTAGCTAGCTAGCTCTCTCTCTCAAAATACTTGACAGGGTCGGAAAGAGTCTTTCATTCTTTTGGATAGAAAAATTGAACTGTTCAGTAAAAAATTCTTGGCAGCGGTGG
This sequence comes from Mytilus trossulus, assembly GCF_036588685.1. Lineage (NCBI taxonomy): Eukaryota > Metazoa > Mollusca > Bivalvia > Mytilida > Mytilidae > Mytilus > Mytilus trossulus. Next base: position 5,812,592 of record NC_086382.1, read on the forward strand.
GATTCGAACCCACGCCTCAATGAGACTGGTGCCTAAAACCAGCGCCTTAGACCGCTCGGCCACGCTACCTTACGACTTTTCTGCTGATATTTTATATATTTGTCAACTGGCTTCGTAAAAAAAAAGAATGTCGGTTTGTTTAGTTTGCCCTATACGGTTCTAGTGGGAAGTGTTCAAGTGAGAATTGAGGCTTAGGGAGTAAAAGAAAGTGAGACGAAATGAATGGCCCATCTTCAACTCCATTTGGAACAATTTTGAGTAATCATATAAAACGTCCATTTGGCAGATGAAAAAAAGGTTAGAAATGAGGAAACATTTCCTCAAATCTAAAATGCGCCAATTACGAATTTAATTAAAAACCAAAAGGACAAGTTATTCAGTTATAATGTTTTCCGTACCTTAGACGATGGTTAACTATTAAAATTAGCCGGATTGTTGTCATGTCAGGTTGGCCGAGTGGTCTAAGGCGCCAGACTCAAGGTTAATACCTTCCCATTCGTGGGAATGAGTGTTCTGGTCCACTTATGTGGGCGTGGGTTCGAATCCCACATCTGACACCATATATTTTTGATCACTTTCTACACTTCATTTGTAACATGGTTTCATGAAATGGTCTTTTGCCAATTTGTTAACGGTTAAACCTTTAGTGTATAGAAAAAGCTATTACGAAAGAAAAAAAACCTCATATGCGACATTTATGTTAATATTCTTTCTTGTCCAAATCAGAGTGTCATAATTTAGTACGGTTATCAATTGCTGAACGATCAGTGGATTGAAAATAGCTTATGTAAACTCAGTTTGAGGAAAGAGCCAAATGAATCCTCAATAATCAAAAATAGATTTTACATAGTGGGTAGAACGTTAAAACGGAGGAGTGAGTTTTTAGGGCGGGAGAAGAAATTGTTCACTCTTGAATGCTATCCTTTTCCCAAAGAACGCTGAATTAACTTCATGTTTGTATTTTTAAGTTCGTGGATTGGATTTTCCCAACCACCGTTCAATACGCCTGAAGTCCGTGCAAATGTATAGCCGACTGGTGTGTCCAAAATGCAAACGGAAAAAAATATAGGTACTGACTGAAAGCATCAAGTGCATGAAAGTAGATAATTCGCAATTTGTATTCAGTTGGAAACGGGTAATATTTATTATCGTTCATTTGTAAGAATGTTTAAAAAAAAAAAAAAAACCACACACACATCGTTCGCGTTCTTAGCTAGCTAGCTCTCTCTCTCAAAATACTTGACAGGGTCGGAAAGAGTCTTTCATTCTTTTGGATAGAAAAATTGAACTGTTCAGTAAAAAATTCTTGGCAGCGGTGGGATTCGAACCCACGCCTCAATGAGACTGGTGCCTAAAACCAGCGCCTTAGACCGCTCGGCCACGCTACCTTACGACTTTTCTGCTGATATTTTATATATTTGTCAACTGGCTTCGTAAAAAAAAAGAATGTCGGTTTGTTTAGTTTGCCCTATACGGTTCTAGTGGGAAGTGTTCAAGTGAGAATTGAGGCTTAGGGAGTAAAAGAAAGTGAGACGAAATGAATGGCCCATCTTCAACTCCATTTGGAACAATTTTGAGTAATCATATAAAACGTCCATTTGGCAGATGAAAAAAAGGTTAGAAATGAGGAAACATTTCCTCAAATCTAAAATGCGCCAATTACGAATTTAATTAAAAACCAAAAGGACAAGTTATTCAGTTATAATGTTTTCCGTACCTTAGACGATGGTTAACTATTAAAATTAGCCGGATTGTTGTCATGTCAGGTTGGCCGAGTGGTCTAAGGCGCCAGACTCAAGGTTAATACCTTCCCATTCGTGGGAATGAGTGTTCTGGTCCACTTATGTGGGCGTGGGTTCGAATCCCACATCTGACACCATATATTTTTGATCACTTTCTACACTTCATTTGTAACATGGTTTCATGAAATGGTCTTTTGCCAATTTGTTAACGGTTAAACCTTTAGTGTATAGAAAAAGCTATTACGAAAGAAAAAAAACCTCATATGCGACATTTATGTTAATATTCTTTCTTGTCCAAATCAGAGTGTCATAATTTAGTACGGTTATCAATTGCTGAACGATCAGTGGATTGAAAATAGCTTATGTAAACTCAGTTTGAGGAAAGAGCCAAATGAATCCTCAATAATCAAAAATAGATTTTACATAGTGGGTAGAACGTTAAAACGGAGGAGTGAGTTTTTAGGGCGGGAGAAGAAATTGTTCACTCTTGAATGCTATCCTTTTCCCAAAGAACGCTGAATTAACTTCATGTTTGTATTTTTAAGTTCGTGGATTGGATTTTCCCAACCACCGTTCAATACGCCTGAAGTCCGTGCAAATGTATAGCCGACTGGTGTGTCCAAAATGCAAACGGAAAAAAATATAGGTACTGACTGAAAGCATCAAGTGCATGAAAGTAGATAATTCGCAATTTGTATTCAGTTGGAAACGGGTAATATTTATTATCGTTCATTTGTAAGAATGTTTAAAAAAAAAAAAAAAACCACACACACATCGTTCGCGTTCTTAGCTAGCTAGCTCTCTCTCTCAAAATACTTGACAGGGTCGGAAAGAGTCTTTCATTCTTTTGGATAGAAAAATTGAACTGTTCAGTAAAAAATTCTTGGCAGCGGTGGGATTCGAACCCACGCCTCAATGAGACTGGTGCCTAAAACCAGCGCCTTAGACCGCTCGGCCACGCTACCTTACGACTTTTCTGCTGATATTTTATATATTTGTCAACTGGCTTCGTAAAAAAAAAGAATGTCGGTTTGTTTAGTTTGCCCTATACGGTTCTAGTGGGAAGTGTTCAAGTGAGAATTGAGGCTTAGGGAGTAAAAGAAAGTGAGACGAAATGAATGGCCCATCTTCAACTCCATTTGGAACAATTTTGAGTAATCATATAAAACGTCCATTTGGCAGATGAAAAAAAGGTTAGAAATGAGGAAACATTTCCTCAAATCTAAAATGCGCCAATTACGAATTTAATTAAAAACCAAAAGGACAAGTTATTCAGTTATAATGTTTTCCGTACCTTAGACGATGGTTAACTATTAAAATTAGCCGGATTGTTGTCATGTCAGGTTGGCCGAGTGGTCTAAGGCGCCAGACTCAAGGTTAATACCTTCCCATTCGTGGGAATGAGTGTTCTGGTCCACTTATGTGGGCGTGGGTTCGAATCCCACATCTGACACCATATATTTTTGATCACTTTCTACACTTCATTTGTAACATGGTTTCATGAAATGGTCTTTTGCCAATTTGTTAACGGTTAAACCTTTAGTGTATAGAAAAAGCTATTACGAAAGAAAAAAAACCTCATATGCGACATTTATGTTAATATTCTTTCTTGTCCAAATCAGAGTGTCATAATTTAGTACGGTTATCAATTGCTGAACGATCAGTGGATTGAAAATAGCTTATGTAAACTCAGTTTGAGGAAAGAGCCAAATGAATCCTCAATAATCAAAAATAGATTTTACATAGTGGGTAGAACGTTAAAACGGAGGAGTGAGTTTTTAGGGCGGGAGAAGAAATTGTTCACTCTTGAATGCTATCCTTTTCCCAAAGAACGCTGAATTAACTTCATGTTTGTATTTTTAAGTTCGTGGATTGGATTTTCCCAACCACCGTTCAATACGCCTGAAGTCCGTGCAAATGTATAGCCGACTGGTGTGTCCAAAATGCAAACGGAAAAAAATATAGGTACTGACTGAAAGCATCAAGTGCATGAAAGTAGATAATTCGCAATTTGTATTCAGTTGGAAACGGGTAATATTTATTATCGTTCATTTGTAAGAATGTTTAAAAAAAAAAAAAAAACCACACACACATCGTTCGCGTTCTTAGCTAGCTAGCTCTCTCTCTCAAAATACTTGACAGGGTCGGAAAGAGTCTTTCATTCTTTTGGATAGAAAAATTGAACTGTTCAGTAAAAAATTCTTGGCAGCGGTGGGATTCGAACCCACGCCTCAATGAGACTGGTGCCTAAAACCAGCGCCTTAGACCGCTCGGCCACGCTACCTTACGACTTTTCTGCTGATATTTTATATATTTGTCAACTGGCTTCGTAAAAAAAAAGAATGTCGGTTTGTTTAGTTTGCCCTATACGGTTCTAGTGGGAAGTGTTCAAGTGAGAATTGAGGCTTAGGGAGTAAAAGAAAGTGAGACGAAATGAATGGCCCATCTTCAACTCCATTTGGAACAATTTTGAGTAATCATATAAAACGTCCATTTGGCAGATGAAAAAAAGGTTAGAAATGAGGAAACATTTCCTCAAATCTAAAATGCGCCAATTACGAATTTAATTAAAAACCAAAAGGACAAGTTATTCAGTTATAATGTTTTCCGTACCTTAGACGATGGTTAACTATTAAAATTAGCCGGATTGTTGTCATGTCAGGTTGGCCGAGTGGTCTAAGGCGCCAGACTCAAGGTTAATACCTTCCCATTCGTGGGAATGAGTGTTCTGGTCCACTTATGTGGGCGTGGGTTCGAATCCCACATCTGACACCATATATTTTTGATCACTTTCTACACTTCATTTGTAACATGGTTTCATGAAATGGTCTTTTGCCAATTTGTTAACGGTTAAACCTTTAGTGTATAGAAAAAGCTATTACGAAAGAAAAAAAACCTCATATGCGACATTTATGTTAATATTCTTTCTTGTCCAAATCAGAGTGTCATAATTTAGTACGGTTATCAATTGCTGAACGATCAGTGGATTGAAAATAGCTTATGTAAACTCAGTTTGAGGAAAGAGCCAAATGAATCCTCAATAATCAAAAATAGATTTTACATAGTGGGTAGAACGTTAAAACGGAGGAGTGAGTTTTTAGGGCGGGAGAAGAAATTGTTCACTCTTGAATGCTATCCTTTTCCCAAAGAACGCTGAATTAACTTCATGTTTGTATTTTTAAGTTCGTGGATTGGATTTTCCCAACCACCGTTCAATACGCCTGAAGTCCGTGCAAATGTATAGCCGACTGGTGTGTCCAAAATGCAAACGGAAAAAAATATAGGTACTGACTGAAAGCATCAAGTGCATGAAAGTAGATAATTCGCAATTTGTATTCAGTTGGAAACGGGTAATATTTATTATCGTTCATTTGTAAGAATGTTTAAAAAAAAAAAAAAAACCACACACACATCGTTCGCGTTCTTAGCTAGCTAGCTCTCTCTCTCAAAATACTTGACAGGGTCGGAAAGAGTCTTTCATTCTTTTGGATAGAAAAATTGAACTGTTCAGTAAAAAATTCTTGGCAGCGGTGGGATTCGAACCCACGCCTCAATGAGACTGGTGCCTAAAACCAGCGCCTTAGACCGCTCGGCCACGCTACCTTACGACTTTTCTGCTGATATTTTATATATTTGTCAACTGGCTTCGTAAAAAAAAAGAATGTCGGTTTGTTTAGTTTGCCCTATACGGTTCTAGTGGGAAGTGTTCAAGTGAGAATTGAGGCTTAGGGAGTAAAAGAAAGTGAGACGAAATGAATGGCCCATCTTCAACTCCATTTGGAACAATTTTGAGTAATCATATAAAACGTCCATTTGGCAGATGAAAAAAAGGTTAGAAATGAGGAAACATTTCCTCAAATCTAAAATGCGCCAATTACGAATTTAATTAAAAACCAAAAGGACAAGTTATTCAGTTATAATGTTTTCCGTACCTTAGACGATGGTTAACTATTAAAATTAGCCGGATTGTTGTCATGTCAGGTTGGCCGAGTGGTCTAAGGCGCCAGACTCAAGGTTAATACCTTCCCATTCGTGGGAATGAGTGTTCTGGTCCACTTATGTGGGCGTGGGTTCGAATCCCACATCTGACACCATATATTTTTGATCACTTTCTACACTTCATTTGTAACATGGTTTCATGAAATGGTCTTTTGCCAATTTGTTAACGGTTAAACCTTTAGTGTATAGAAAAAGCTATTACGAAAGAAAAAAAACCTCATATGCGACATTTATGTTAATATTCTTTCTTGTCCAAATCAGAGTGTCATAATTTAGTACGGTTATCAATTGCTGAACGATCAGTGGATTGAAAATAGCTTATGTAAACTCAGTTTGAGGAAAGAGCCAAATGAATCCTCAATAATCAAAAATAGATTTTACATAGTGGGTAGAACGTTAAAACGGAGGAGTGAGTTTTTAGGGCGGGAGAAGAAATTGTTCACTCTTGAATGCTATCCTTTTCCCAAAGAACGCTGAATTAACTTCATGTTTGTATTTTTAAGTTCGTGGATTGGATTTTCCCAACCACCGTTCAATACGCCTGAAGTCCGTGCAAATGTATAGCCGACTGGTGTGTCCAAAATGCAAACGGAAAAAAATATAGGTACTGACTGAAAGCATCAAGTGCATGAAAGTAGATAATTCGCAATTTGTATTCAGTTGGAAACGGGTAATATTTATTATCGTTCATTTGTAAGAATGTTTAAAAAAAAAAAAAAAACCACACACACATCGTTCGCGTTCTTAGCTAGCTAGCTCTCTCTCTCAAAATACTTGACAGGGTCGGAAAGAGTCTTTCATTCTTTTGGATAGAAAAATTGAACTGTTCAGTAAAAAATTCTTGGCAGCGGTGGGATTCGAACCCACGCCTCAATGAGACTGGTGCCTAAAACCAGCGCCTTAGACCGCTCGGCCACGCTACCTTACGACTTTTCTGCTGATATTTTATATATTTGTCAACTGGCTTCGTAAAAAAAAAGAATGTCGGTTTGTTTAGTTTGCCCTATACGGTTCTAGTGGGAAGTGTTCAAGTGAGAATTGAGGCTTAGGGAGTAAAAGAAAGTGAGACGAAATGAATGGCCCATCTTCAACTCCATTTGGAACAATTTTGAGTAATCATATAAAACGTCCATTTGGCAGATGAAAAAAAGGTTAGAAATGAGGAAACATTTCCTCAAATCTAAAATGCGCCAATTACGAATTTAATTAAAAACCAAAAGGACAAGTTATTCAGTTATAATGTTTTCCGTACCTTAGACGATGGTTAACTATTAAAATTAGCCGGATTGTTGTCATGTCAGGTTGGCCGAGTGGTCTAAGGCGCCAGACTCAAGGTTAATACCTTCCCATTCGTGGGAATGAGTGTTCTGGTCCACTTATGTGGGCGTGGGTTCGAATCCCACATCTGACACCATATATTTTTGATCACTTTCTACACTTCATTTGTAACATGGTTTCATGAAATGGTCTTTTGCCAATTTGTTAACGGTTAAACCTTTAGTGTATAGAAAAAGCTATTACGAAAGAAAAAAAACCTCATATGCAACATTTATGTTAATATTCTTTCTTGTCCAAATCAGAGTGTCATAATTTAGTACGGTTATCAATTGCTGAACGATCAGTGGATTGAAAATAGCTTATGTAAACTCAGTTTGAGGAAAGAGCCAAATGAATCCTCAATAATCAAAAATAGATTTTACATAGTGGGTAGAACGTTAAAACGGAGGAGTGAGTTTTTAGGGCGGGAGAAGAAATTGTTCACTCTTGAATGCTATCCTTTTCCCAAAGAACGCTGAATTAACTTCATGTTTGTATTTTTAAGTTCGTGGATTGGATTTTCCCAACCACCGTTCAATACGCCTGAAGTCCGTGCAAATGTATAGCCGACTGGTGTGTCCAAAATGCAAACGGAAAAAAATATAGGTACTGACTGAAAGCATCAAGTGCATGAAAGTAGATAATTCGCAATTTGTATTCAGTTGGAAACGGGTAATATTTATTATCGTTCATTTGTAAGAATGTTTAAAAAAAAAAAAAAAACCACACACACATCGTTCGCGTTCTTAGCTAGCTAGCTCTCTCTCTCAAAATACTTGACAGGGTCGGAAAGAGTCTTTCATTCTTTTGGATAGAAAAATTGAACTGTTCAGTAAAAAATTCTTGGCAGCGGTGGGATTCGAACCCACGCCTCAATGAGACTGGTGCCTAAAACCAGCGCCTTAGACCGCTCGGCCACGCTACCTTACGACTTTTCTGCTGATATTTTATATATTTGTCAACTGGCTTCGTAAAAAAAAAGAATGTCGGTTTGTTTAGTTTGCCCTATACGGTTCTAGTGGGAAGTGTTCAAGTGAGAATTGAGGCTTAGGGAGTAAAAGAAAGTGAGACGAAATGAATGGCCCATCTTCAACTCCATTTGGAACAATTTTGAGTAATCATATAAAACGTCCATTTGGCAGATGAAAAAAAGGTTAGAAATGAGGAAACATTTCCTCAAATCTAAAATGCGCCAATTACGAATTTAATTAAAAACCAAAAGGACAAGTTATTCAGTTATAATGTTTTCCGTACCTTAGACGATGGTTAACTATTAAAATTAGCCGGATTGTTGTCATGTCAGGTTGGCCGAGTGGTCTAAGGCGCCAGACTCAAGGTTAATACCTTCCCATTCGTGGGAATGAGTGTTCTGGTCCACTTATGTGGGCGTGGGTTCGAATCCCACATCTGACACCATATATTTTTGATCACTTTCTACACTTCATTTGTAACATGGTTTCATGAAATGGTCTTTTGCCAATTTGTTAACGGTTAAACCTTTAGTGTATAGAAAAAGCTATTACGAAAGAAAAAAAACCTCATATGCGACATTTATGTTAATATTCTTTCTTGTCCAAATCAGAGTGTCATAATTTAGTACGGTTATCAATTGCTGAACGATCAGTGGATTGAAAATAGCTTATGTAAACTCAGTTTGAGGAAAGAGCCAAATGAATCCTCAATAATCAAAAATAGATTTTACATAGTGGGTAGAACGTTAAAACGGAGGAGTGAGTTTTTAGGGCGGGAGAAGAAATTGTTCACTCTTGAATGCTATCCTTTTCCCAAAGAACGCTGAATTAACTTCATGTTTGTATTTTTAAGTTCGTGGATTGGATTTTCCCAACCACCGTTCAATACGCCTGAAGTCCGTGCAAATGTATAGCCGACTGGTGTGTCCAAAATGCAAACGGAAAAAAATATAGGTACTGACTGAAAGCATCAAGTGCATGAAAGTAGATAATTCGCAATTTGTATTCAGTTGGAAACGGGTAATATTTATTATCGTTCATTTGTAAGAATGTTTAAAAAAAAAAAAAAAACCACACACACATCGTTCGCGTTCTTAGCTAGCTAGCTCTCTCTCTCAAAATACTTGACAGGGTCGGAAAGAGTCTTTCATTCTTTTGGATAGAAAAATTGAACTGTTCAGTAAAAAATTCTTGGCAGCGGTGGGATTCGAACCCACGCCTCAATGAGACTGGTGCCTAAAACCAGCGCCTTAGACCGCTCGGCCACGCTACCTTACGACTTTTCTGCTGATATTTTATATATTTGTCAACTGGCTTCGTAAAAAAAAAGAATGTCGGTTTGTTTAGTTTGCCCTATACGGTTCTAGTGGGAAGTGTTCAAGTGAGAATTGAGGCTTAGGGAGTAAAAGAAAGTGAGACGAAATGAATGGCCCATCTTCAACTCCATTTGGAACAATTTTGAGTAATCATATAAAACGTCCATTTGGCAGATGAAAAAAAGGTTAGAAATGAGGAAACATTTCCTCAAATCTAAAATGCGCCAATTACGAATTTAATTAAAAACCAAAAGGACAAGTTATTCAGTTATAATGTTTTCCGTACCTTAGACGATGGTTAACTATTAAAATTAGCCGGATTGTTGTCATGTCAGGTTGGCCGAGTGGTCTAAGGCGCCAGACTCAAGGTTAATACCTTCCCATTCGTGGGAATGAGTGTTCTGGTCCACTTATGTGGGCGTGGGTTCGAATCCCACATCTGACACCATATATTTTTGATCACTTTCTACACTTCATTTGTAACATGGTTTCATGAAATGGTCTTTTGCCAATTTGTTAACGGTTAAACCTTTAGTGTATAGAAAAAGCTATTACGAAAGAAAAAAAACCTCATATGCGACATTTATGTTAATATTCTTTCTTGTCCAAATCAGAGTGTCATAATTTAGTACGGTTATCAATTGCTGAACGATCAGTGGATTGAAAATAGCTTATGTAAACTCAGTTTGAGGAAAGAGCCAAATGAATCCTCAATAATCAAAAATAGATTTTACATAGTGGGTAGAACGTTAAAACGGAGGAGTGAGTTTTTAGGGCGGGAGAAGAAATTGTTCACTCTTGAATGCTATCCTTTTCCCAAAGAACGCTGAATTAACTTCATGTTTGTATTTTTAAGTTCGTGGATTGGATTTTCCCAACCACCGTTCAATACGCCTGAAGTCCGTGCAAATGTATAGCCGACTGGTGTGTCCAAAATGCAAACGGAAAAAAATATAGGTACTGACTGAAAGCATCAAGTGCATGAAAGTAGATAATTCGCAATTTGTATTCAGTTGGAAACGGGTAATATTTATTATCGTTCATTTGTAAGAATGTTTAAAAAAAAAAAAAAAACCACACACACATCGTTCGCGTTCTTAGCTAGCTAGCTCTCTCTCTCAAAATACTTGACAGGGTCGGAAAGAGTCTTTCATTCTTTTGGATAGAAAAATTGAACTGTTCAGTAAAAAATTCTTGGCAGCGGTGGGATTCGAACCCACGCCTCAATGAGACTGGTGCCTAAAACCAGCGCCTTAGACCGCTCGGCCACGCTACCTTACGACTTTTCTGCTGATATTTTATATATTTGTCAACTGGCTTCGTAAAAAAAAAGAATGTCGGTTTGTTTAGTTTGCCCTATACGGTTCTAGTGGGAAGTGTTCAAGTGAGAATTGAGGCTTAGGGAGTAAAAGAAAGTGAGACGAAATGAATGGCCCATCTTCAACTCCATTTGGAACAATTTTGAGTAATCATATAAAACGTCCATTTGGCAGATGAAAAAAAGGTTAGAAATGAGGAAACATTTCCTCAAATCTAAAATGCGCCAATTACGAATTTAATTAAAAACCAAAAGGACAAGTTATTCAGTTATAATGTTTTCCGTACCTTAGACGATGGTTAACTATTAAAATTAGCCGGATTGTTGTCATGTCAGGTTGGCCGAGTGGTCTAAGGCGCCAGACTCAAGGTTAATACCTTCCCATTCGTGGGAATGAGTGTTCTGGTCCACTTATGTGGGCGTGGGTTCGAATCCCACATCTGACACCATATATTTTTGATCACTTTCTACACTTCATTTGTAACATGGTTTCATGAAATGGTCTTTTGCCAATTTGTTAACGGTTAAACCTTTAGTGTATAGAAAAAGCTATTACGAAAGAAAAAAAACCTCATATGCGACATTTATGTTAATATTCTTTCTTGTCCAAATCAGAGTGTCATAATTTAGTACGGTTATCAATTGCTGAACGATCAGTGGATTGAAAATAGCTTATGTAAACTCAGTTTGAGGAAAGAGCCAAATGAATCCTCAATAATCAAAAATAGATTTTACATAGTGGGTAGAACGTTAAAACGGAGGAGTGAGTTTTTAGGGCGGGAGAAGAAATTGTTCACTCTTGAATGCTATCCTTTTCCCAAAGAACGCTGAATTAACTTCATGTTTGTATTTTTAAGTTCGTGGATTGGATTTTCCCAACCACCGTTCAATACGCCTGAAGTCCGTGCAAATGTATAGCCGACTGGTGTGTCCAAAATGCAAACGGAAAAAAATATAGGTACTGACTGAAAGCATCAAGTGCATGAAAGTAGATAATTCGCAATTTGTATTCAGTTGGAAACGGGTAATATTTATTATCGTTCATTTGTAAGAATGTTTAAAAAAAAAAAAAAACCACACACACATCGTTCGCGTTCTTAGCTAGCTAGCTCTCTCTCTCAAAATACTTGACAGGGTCGGAAAGAGTCTTTCATTCTTTTGGATAGAAAAATTGAACTGTTCAGTAAAAAATTCTTGGCAGCGGTGGGATTCGAACCCACGCCTCAATGAGACTGGTGCCTAAAACCAGCGCCTTAGACCGCTCGGCCACGCTACCTTACGACTTTTCTGCTGATATTTTATATATTTGTCAACTGGCTTCGTAAAAAAAAAGAATGTCGGTTTGTTTAGTTTGCCCTATACGGTTCTAGTGGGAAGTGTTCAAGTGAGAATTGAGGCTTAGGGAGTAAAAGAAAGTGAGACGAAATGAATGGCCCATCTTCAACTCCATTTGGAACAATTTTGAGTAATCATATAAAACGTCCATTTGGCAGATGAAAAAAAGGTTAGAAATGAGGAAACATTTCCTCAAATCTAAAATGCGCCAATTACGAATTTAATTAAAAACCAAAAGGACAAGTTATTCAGTTATAATGTTTTCCGTACCTTAGACGATGGTTAACTATTAAAATTAGCCGGATTGTTGTCATGTCAGGTTGGCCGAGTGGTCTAAGGCGCCAGACTCAAGGTTAATACCTTCCCATTCGTGGGAATGAGTGTTCTGGTCCACTTATGTGGGCGTGGGTTCGAATCCCACATCTGACACCATATATTTTTGATCACTTTCTACACTTCATTTGTAACATGGTTTCATGAAATGGTCTTTTGCCAATTTGTTAACGGTTAAACCTTTAGTGTATAGAAAAAGCTATTACGAAAGAAAAAAAACCTCATATGCGACATTTATGTTAATATTCTTTCTTGTCCAAATCAGAGTGTCATAATTTAGTACGGTTATCAATTGCTGAACGATCAGTGGATTGAAAATAGCTTATGTAAACTCAGTTTGAGGAAAGAGCCAAATGAATCCTCAATAATCAAAAATAGATTTTACATAGTGGGTAGAACGTTAAAACGGAGGAGTGAGTTTTTAGGGCGGGAGAAGAAATTGTTCACTCTTGAATGCTATCCTTTTCCCAAAGAACGCTGAATTAACTTCATGTTTGTATTTTTAAGTTCGTGGATTGGATTTTCCCAACCACCGTTCAATACGCCTGAAGTCCGTGCAAATGTATAGCCGACTGGTGTGTCCAAAATGCAAACGGAAAAAAATATAGGTACTGACTGAAAGCATCAAGTGCATGAAAGTAGATAATTCGCAATTTGTATTCAGTTGGAAACGGGTAATATTTATTATCGTTCATTTGTAAGAATGTTTAAAAAAAAAAAAAAAAACACACACACATCGTTCGCGTTCTTAGCTAGCTAGCTCTCTCTCTCAAAATACTTGACAGGGTCGGAAAGAGTCTTTCATTCTTTTGGATAGAAAAATTGAACTGTTCAGTAAAAAATTCTTGGCAGCGGTGGGATTCGAACCCACGCCTCAATGAGACTGGTGCCTAAAACCAGCGCCTTAGACCGCTCGGCCACGCTACCTTACGACTTTTCTGCTGATATTTTATATATTTGTCAACTGGCTTCGTAAAAAAAAAGAATGTCGGTTTGTTTAGTTTGCCCTATACGGTTCTAGTGGGAAGTGTTCAAGTGAGAATTGAGGCTTAGGGAGTAAAAGAAAGTGAGACGAAATGAATGGCCCATCTTCAACTCCATTTGGAACAATTTTGAGTAATCATATAAAACGTCCATTTGGCAGATGAAAAAAAGGTTAGAAATGAGGAAACATTTCCTCAAATCTAAAATGCGCCAATTACGAATTTAATTAAAAACCAAAAGGACAAGTTATTCAGTTATAATGTTTTCCGTACCTTAGACGATGGTTAACTATTAAAATTAGCCGGATTGTTGTCATGTCAGGTTGGCCGAGTGGTCTAAGGCGCCAGACTCAAGGTTAATACCTTCCCATTCGTGGGAATGAGTGTTCTGGTCCACTTATGTGGGCGTGGGTTCGAATCCCACATCTGACACCATATATTTTTGATCACTTTCTACACTTCATTTGTAACATGGTTTCATGAAATGGTCTTTTGCCAATTTGTTAACGGTTAAACCTTTAGTGTATAGAAAAAGCTATTACGAAAGAAAAAAAACCTCATATGCGACATTTATGTTAATATTCTTTCTTGTCCAAATCAGAGTGTCATAATTTAGTACGGTTATCAATTGCTGAACGATCAGTGGATTGAAAATAGCTTATGTAAACTCAGTTTGAGGAAAGAGCCAAATGAATCCTCAATAATCAAAAATAGATTTTACATAGTGGGTAGAACGTTAAAACGGAGGAGTGAGTTTTTAGGGCGGGAGAAGAAATTGTTCACTCTTGAATGCTATCCTTTTCCCAAAGAACGCTGAATTAACTTCATGTTTGTATTTTTAAGTTCGTGGATTGGATTTTCCCAACCACCGTTCAATACGCCTGAAGTCCGTGCAAATGTATAGCCGACTGGTGTGTCCAAAATGCAAACGGAAAAAAATATAGGTACTGACTGAAAGCATCAAGTGCATGAAAGTAGATAATTCGCAATTTGTATTCAGTTGGAAACGGGTAATATTTATTATCGTTCATTTGTAAGAATGTTTAAAAAAAAAAAAAAAAACACACACACATCGTTCGCGTTCTTAGCTAGCTAGCTCTCTCTCTCAAAATACTTGACAGGGTCGGAAAGAGTCTTTCATTCTTTTGGATAGAAAAATTGAACTGTTCAGTAAAAAATTCTTGGCAGCGGTGGGATTCGAACCCACGCCTCAATGAGACTGGTGCCTAAAACCAGCGCCTTAGACCGCTCGGCCACGCTACCTTACGACTTTTCTGCTGATATTTTATATATTTGTCAACTGGCTTCGTAAAAAAAAAGAATGTCGGTTTGTTTAGTTTGCCCTATACGGTTCTAGTGGGAAGTGTTCAAGTGAGAATTGAGGCTTAGGGAGTAAAAGAAAGTGAGACGAAATGAATGGCCCATCTTCAACTCCATTTGGAACAATTTTGAGTAATCATATAAAACGTCCATTTGGCAGATGAAAAAAAGGTTAGAAATGAGGAAACATTTCCTCAAATCTAAAATGCGCCAATTACGAATTTAATTAAAAACCAAAAGGACAAGTTATTCAGTTATAATGTTTTCCGTACCTTAGACGATGGTTAACTATTAAAATTAGCCGGATTGTTGTCATGTCAGGTTGGCCGAGTGGTCTAAGGCGCCAGACTCAAGGTTAATACCTTCCCATTCGTGGGAATGAGTGTTCTGGTCCACTTATGTGGGCGTGGGTTCGAATCCCACATCTGACACCATATATTTTTGATCACTTTCTACACTTCATTTGTAACATGGTTTCATGAAATGGTCTTTTGCCAATTTGTTAACGGTTAAACCTTTAGTGTATAGAAAAAGCTATTACGAAAGAAAAAAAACCTCATATGCGACATTTATGTTAATATTCTTTCTTGTCCAAATCAGAGTGTCATAATTTAGTACGGTTATCAATTGCTGAACGATCAGTGGATTGAAAATAGCTTATGTAAACTCAGTTTGAGGAAAGAGCCAAATGAATCCTCAATAATCAAAAATAGATTTTACATAGTGGGTAGAACGTTAAAACGGAGGAGTGAGTTTTTAGGGCGGGAGAAGAAATTGTTCACTCTTGAATGCTATCCTTTTCCCAAAGAACGCTGAATTAACTTCATGTTTGTATTTTTAAGTTCGTGGATTGGATTTTCCCAACCACCGTTCAATACGCCTGAAGTCCGTGCAAATGTATAGCCGACTGGTGTGTCCAAAATGCAAACGGAAAAAAATATAGGTACTGACTGAAAGCATCAAGTGCATGAAAGTAGATAATTCGCAATTTGTATTCAGTTGGAAACGGGTAATATTTATTATCGTTCATTTGTAAGAATGTTTAAAAAAAAAAAAAAAACCACACACACATCGTTCGCGTTCTTAGCTAGCTAGCTCTCTCTCTCAAAATACTTGACAGGGTCGGAAAGAGTCTTTCATTCTTTTGGATAGAAAAATTGAACTGTTCAGTAAAAAATTCTTGGCAGCGGTGGGATTCGAACCCACGCCTCAATGAGACTGGTGCCTAAAACCAGCGCCTTAGACCGCTCGGCCACGCTACCTTACGACTTTTCTGCTGATATTTTATATATTTGTCAACTGGCTTCGTAAAAAAAAAGAATGTCGGTTTGTTTAGTTTGCCCTATACGGTTCTAGTGGGAAGTGTTCAAGTGAGAATTGAGGCTTAGGGAGTAAAAGAAAGTGAGACGAAATGAATGGCCCATCTTCAACTCCATTTGGAACAATTTTGAGTAATCATATAAAACGTCCATTTGGCAGATGAAAAAAAGGTTAGAAATGAGGAAACATTTCCTCAAATCTAAAATGCGCCAATTACGAATTTAATTAAAAACCAAAAGGACAAGTTATTCAGTTATAATGTTTTCCGTACCTTAGACGATGGTTAACTATTAAAATTAGCCGGATTGTTGTCATGTCAGGTTGGCCGAGTGGTCTAAGGCGCCAGACTCAAGGTTAATACCTTCCCATTCGTGGGAATGAGTGTTCTGGTCCACTTATGTGGGCGTGGGTTCGAATCCCACATCTGACACCATATATTTTTGATCACTTTCTACACTTCATTTGTAACATGGTTTCATGAAATGGTCTTTTGCCAATTTGTTAACGGTTAAACCTTTAGTGTATAGAAAAAGCTATTACGAAAGAAAAAAAACCTCATATGCGACATTTATGTTAATATTCTTTCTTGTCCAAATCAGAGTGTCATAATTTAGTACGGTTATCAATTGCTGAACGATCAGTGGATTGAAAATAGCTTATGTAAACTCAGTTTGAGGAAAGAGCCAAATGAATCCTCAATAATCAAAAATAGATTTTACATAGTGGGTAGAACGTTAAAACGGAGGAGTGAGTTTTTAGGGCGGGAGAAGAAATTGTTCACTCTTGAATGCTATCCTTTTCCCAAAGAACGCTGAATTAACTTCATGTTTGTATTTTTAAGTTCGTGGATTGGATTTTCCCAACCACCGTTCAATACGCCTGAAGTCCGTGCAAATGTATAGCCGACTGGTGTGTCCAAAATGCAAACGGAAAAAAATATAGGTACTGACTGAAAGCATCAAGTGCATGAAAGTAGATAATTCGCAATTTGTATTCAGTTGGAAACGGGTAATATTTATTATCGTTCATTTGTAAGAATGTTTAAAAAAAAAAAAAAACCACACACACATCGTTCGCGTTCTTAGCTAGCTAGCTCTCTCTCTCAAAATACTTGACAGGGTCGGAAAGAGTCTTTCATTCTTTTGGATAGAAAAATTGAACTGTTCAGTAAAAAATTCTTGGCAGCGGTGGGATTCGAACCCACGCCTCAATGAGACTGGTGCCTAAAACCAGCGCCTTAGACCGCTCGGCCACGCTACCTTACGACTTTTCTGCTGATATTTTATATATTTGTCAACTGGCTTCGTAAAAAAAAAGAATGTCGGTTTGTTTAGTTTGCCCTATACGGTTCTAGTGGGAAGTGTTCAAGTGAGAATTGAGGCTTAGGGAGTAAAAGAAAGTGAGACGAAATGAATGGCCCATCTTCAACTCCATTTGGAACAATTTTGAGTAATCATATAAAACGTCCATTTGGCAGATGAAAAAAAGGTTAGAAATGAGGAAACATTTCCTCAAATCTAAAATGCGCCAATTACGAATTTAATTAAAAACCAAAAGGACAAGTTATTCAGTTATAATGTTTTCCGTACCTTAGACGATGGTTAACTATTAAAATTAGCCGGATTGTTGTCATGTCAGGTTGGCCGAGTGGTCTAAGGCGCCAGACTCAAGGTTAATACCTTCCCATTCGTGGGAATGAGTGTTCTGGTCCACTTATGTGGGCGTGGGTTCGAATCCCACATCTGACACCATATATTTTTGATCACTTTCTACACTTCATTTGTAACATGGTTTCATGAAATGGTCTTTTGCCAATTTGTTAACGGTTAAACCTTTAGTGTATAGAAAAAGCTATTACGAAAGAAAAAAAACCTCATATGCGACATTTATGTTAATATTCTTTCTTGTCCAAATCAGAGTGTCATAATTTAGTACGGTTATCAATTGCTGAACGATCAGTGGATTGAAAATAGCTTATGTAAACTCAGTTTGAGGAAAGAGCCAAATGAATCCTCAATAATCAAAAATAGATTTTACATAGTGGGTAGAACGTTAAAACGGAGGAGTGAGTTTTTAGGGCGGGAGAAGAAATTGTTCACTCTTGAATGCTATCCTTTTCCCAAAGAACGCTGAATTAACTTCATGTTTGTATTTTTAAGTTCGTGGATTGGATTTTCCCAACCACCGTTCAATACGCCTGAAGTCCGTGCAAATGTATAGCCGACTGGTGTGTCCAAAATGCAAACGGAAAAAAATATAGGTACTGACTGAAAGCATCAAGTGCATGAAAGTAGATAATTCGCAATTTGTATTCAGTTGGAAACGGGTAATATTTATTATCGTTCATTTGTAAGAATGTTTAAAAAAAAAAAAAAAAACCACACACACATCGTTCGCGTTCTTAGCTAGCTAGCTCTCTCTCTCAAAATACTTGACAGGGTCGGAAAGAGTCTTTCATTCTTTTGGATAGAAAAATTGAACTGTTCAGTAAAAAATTCTTGGCAGCGGTGGGATTCGAACCCACGCCTCAATGAGACTGGTGCCTAAAACCAGCGCCTTAGACCGCTCGGCCACGCTACCTTACGACTTTTCTGCTGATATTTTATATATTTGTCAACTGGCTTCGTAAAAAAAAAGAATGTCGGTTTGTTTAGTTTGCCCTATACGGTTCTAGTGGGAAGTGTTCAAGTGAGAATTGAGGCTTAGGGAGTAAAAGAAAGTGAGACGAAATGAATGGCCCATCTTCAACTCCATTTGGAACAATTTTGAGTAATCATATAAAACGTCCATTTGGCAGATGAAAAAAAGGTTAGAAATGAGGAAACATTTCCTCAAATCTAAAATGCGCCAATTACGAATTTAATTAAAAACCAAAAGGACAAGTTATTCAGTTATAATGTTTTCCGTACCTTAGACGATGGTTAACTATTAAAATTAGCCGGATTGTTGTCATGTCAGGTTGGCCGAGTGGTCTAAGGCGCCAGACTCAAGGTTAATACCTTCCCATTCGTGGGAATGAGTGTTCTGGTCCACTTATGTGGGCGTGGGTTCGAATCCCACATCTGACACCATATATTTTTGATCACTTTCTACACTTCATTTGTAACATGGTTTCATGAAATGGTCTTTTGCCAATTTGTTAACGGTTAAACCTTTAGTGTATAGAAAAAGCTATTACGAAAGAAAAAAAACCTCATATGCGACATTTATGTTAATATTCTTTCTTGTCCAAATCAGAGTGTCATAATTTAGTACGGTTATCAATTGCTGAACGATCAGTGGATTGAAAATAGCTTATGTAAACTCAGTTTGAGGAAAGAGCCAAATGAATCCTCAATAATCAAAAATAGATTTTACATAGTGGGTAGAACGTTAAAACGGAGGAGTGAGTTTTTAGGGCGGGAGAAGAAATTGTTCACTCTTGAATGCTATCCTTTTCCCAAAGAACGCTGAATTAACTTCATGTTTGTATTTTTAAGTTCGTGGATTGGATTTTCCCAACCACCGTTCAATACGCCTGAAGTCCGTGCAAATGTATAGCCGACTGGTGTGTCCAAAATGCAAACGGAAAAAAATATAGGTACTGACTGAAAGCATCAAGTGCATGAAAGTAGATAATTCGCAATTTGTATTCAGTTGGAAACGGGTAATATTTATTATCGTTCATTTGTAAGAATGTTTAAAAAAAAAAAAAAAACCACACACACATCGTTCGCGTTCTTAGCTAGCTAGCTCTCTCTCTCAAAATACTTGACAGGGTCGGAAAGAGTCTTTCATTCTTTTGGATAGAAAAATTGAACTGTTCAGTAAAAAATTCTTGGCAGCGGTGGGATTCGAACCCACGCCTCAATGAGACTGGTGCCTAAAACCAGCGCCTTAGACCGCTCGGCCACGCTACCTTACGACTTTTCTGCTGATATTTTATATATTTGTCAACTGGCTTCGTAAAAAAAAGAATGTCGGTTTGTTTAGTTTGCCCTATACGGTTCTAGTGGGAAGTGTTCAAGTGAGAATTGAGGCTTAGGGAGTAAAAGAAAGTGAGACGAAATGAATGGCCCATCTTCAACTCCATTTGGAACAATTTTGAGTAATCATATAAAACGTCCATTTGGCAGATGAAAAAAAGGTTAGAAATGAGGAAACATTTCCTCAAATCTAAAATGCGCCAATTACGAATTTAATTAAAAACCAAAAGGACAAGTTATTCAGTTATAATGTTTTCCGTACCTTAGACGATGGTTAACTATTAAAATTAGCCGGATTGTTGTCATGTCAGGTTGGCCGAGTGGTCTAAGGCGCCAGACTCAAGGTTAATACCTTCCCATTCGTGGGAATGAGTGTTCTGGTCCACTTATGTGGGCGTGGGTTCGAATCCCACATCTGACACCATATATTTTTGATCACTTTCTACACTTCATTTGTAACATGGTTTCATGAAATGGTCTTTTGCCAATTTGTTAACGGTTAAACCTTTAGTGTATAGAAAAAGCTATTACGAAAGAAAAAAAACCTCATATGCGACATTTATGTTAATATTCTTTCTTGTCCAAATCAGAGTGTCATAATTTAGTACGGTTATCAATTGCTGAACGATCAGTGGATTGAAAATAGCTTATGTAAACTCAGTTTGAGGAAAGAGCCAAATGAATCCTCAATAATCAAAAATAGATTTTACATAGTGGGTAGAACGTTAAAACGGAGGAGTGAGTTTTTAGGGCGGGAGAAGAAATTGTTCACTCTTGAATGCTATCCTTTTCCCAAAGAACGCTGAATTAACTTCATGTTTGTATTTTTAAGTTCGTGGATTGGATTTTCCCAACCACCGTTCAATACGCCTGAAGTCCGTGCAAATGTATAGCCGACTGGTGTGTCCAAAATGCAAACGGAAAAAAATATAGGTACTGACTGAAAGCATCAAGTGCATGAAAGTAGATAATTCGCAATTTGTATTCAGTTGGAAACGGGTAATATTTATTATCGTTCATTTGTAAGAATGTTTAAAAAAAAAAAAAAAACCACACACACATCGTTCGCGTTCTTAGCTAGCTAGCTCTCTCTCTCAAAATACTTGACAGGGTCGGAAAGAGTCTTTCATTCTTTTGGATAGAAAAATTGAACTGTTCAGTAAAAAATTCTTGGCAGCGGTGGGATTCGAACCCACGCCTCAATGAGACTGGTGCCTAAAACCAGCGCCTTAGACCGCTCGGCCACGCTACCTTACGACTTTTCTGCTGATATTTTATATATTTGTCAACTGGCTTCGTAAAAAAAAAGAATGTCGGTTTGTTTAGTTTGCCCTATACGGTTCTAGTGGGAAGTGTTCAAGTGAGAATTGAGGCTTAGGGAGTAAAAGAAAGTGAGACGAAATGAATGGCCCATCTTCAACTCCATTTGGAACAATTTTGAGTAATCATATAAAACGTCCATTTGGCAGATGAAAAAAAGGTTAGAAATGAGGAAACATTTCCTCAAATCTAAAATGCGCCAATTACGAATTTAATTAAAAACCAAAAGGACAAGTTATTCAGTTATAATGTTTTCCGTACCTTAGACGATGGTTAACTATTAAAATTAGCCGGATTGTTGTCATGTCAGGTTGGCCGAGT